>NW_027308167.1:0-171000 GCF_047496885.1 Scyliorhinus torazame
AAAATGCTTAACTCGCCGAGAAAATCACTTTTTTCCCACAATGAATATTTGGCAAAAAATAGTAAATTTCAATGCAAGCCGTTCTGAAACCAATCGGCAAATTACTCAAAATGCTTAACTCGCCGAGAAAATCACTTTTGTTCCACAATGAATGCCTGGCAGAAAATAGTTAATTTTGATGGAAGCCGTTCTGAAACAAATCGGCAAATTACTCAAAATGCTTAACTCGCCAAGAAAATCACTTTCTTTCCACAATGAATGACTGGCAAAAAATAGTTAATTTTGATGCAAGCCGTTCTGAAACCATTCCTCAAATAACTCAAAATGCTTAACTTGCCGAGAAAATCACTTTTGTTCCACAATGAATGTCTGGCAAAAAATAGATAATTTTGATGCAAGCCGTTCTGAAACCAATCGGCAAATTACTCAAAATGCTGAACGCGCCGAGAAAATCACTTTTTTCCCACAATGAATGTCTGGCAAAAAATAGTTCATTTTGATGCAAGACGTTCTGAAACCAATCGACAAATTACTCAAAATGCTTAACTCGCCGAGAAAATCACTATCTTTCCACAATGAGTGTCTGGCAAAAAATAGTTAATTTCGATGCAAGCCGTTCTCAAACCAATCGGCAAATTACTCAAAATGCTTAACTCGCTGAGAAAATCTCTTTTGCTCCACAATGAATGCCTGGCAAAAATTAGTTAATTGTGATGCAAACCGTTCTGAAACCATTCGGCAAATTACTCAAAATGCTTAACTAGCCGAGAAAATCACTTTCTTTCCACAATGAATGTTGGCAAAAAAAATAGTTAATTTCAATGCAAGCCGTTCTCAAACCAATCGGCAAATTACTCAAAATGCTTAACTCGCCGAGAAAATCACTTTTGTTCCACAATGAATGCATGGCAGAATATAGTTAATTGTGATGCAAGCCGTTCTGAAACCATTTGTCAAATTACTCAAAATGCTTAATTGCCGAAATAATCACTTTTGTTCCACAATGAATGTCTGGCAAAAATTAGTTAATTTTGATGCAAGCCGTTCTGAAACCAATCGGCAAATTACTCAAAATGCTTAACGCGCCGAGAAAATCACTTTTTTCCCACAATGAATGCCTGGCAAAAAATAGATCATTTTGATGCAAGACGTTCTGAAACCAATCGGCAGATAACTCAAAATGCTTAACGCGCCGAGAAAATCACTTGTTTCCCCACAATGAATATTTGGCAAAAAATAGTAAATTTCAATGCAAGCCGTTCTGCAACCAATCGGCAAATTACTCAAAATGCTTAACTCTCCGAGAAAATCACTTTTGTTCCACAATGAATGTCTGGCAAAAAATAGTAAATTTCAATGCAAGCCGTTCTGAAACCAATCGGCAAATTACTCAAAATGCTTAACGCGCCGAGAAAATCACTTTCTTTCCACAACGAATGTCTGGTATAAAATATTAAATTTCAATGCAAGCCGTTCTGAAACCAATCGGCAAATTACTCAAAATGCTTAACTCGCCGAGAAAATCACTTTCTTTCCACAATGAATGTCTGGCAAAAAATAGTTAATTTCAATGCAAGCGGTTCTGAAATCAATCGGCAAATTACTCAAAATGCTTAACTCGCCGAGAAAATCACTTTTGCTCCACAATGAATGCCTGGCAAAAAATAGTTAATTTCAATGCAAGCCGTTCTGAAACCAATCGGCAAATTACTCAAAATGGTTAACTCGCCGAGAAATTCACTTTTGTTCCACAATGAATGCCTGGCAGAAAATAGTTAATTGTGATGCAAGACGTTCTGAAACCAATCGGCAAATTACTCAAAATGCTTAATGCGCTGAGAAATTCACTTTTTTCCCACAATGAATGCCTGGCAAAAAGTAGTTAATTGTGATGCAAGCCGTTCTGAAACAAATCGGCAAATTACTCAAAATGCTTAACTCGCCAAGAAAATCACTTTCTTTCCACAATGAATGACTGGCAAAAAATAGTTCATTTTGATGCAAGCCGTTCTGAAACCATTCCTCAAAATGCTTAACTTGCCGAGAAAATCACTTTTGTTCCACAATGAATGTCTGGCAAAAAATAGTTAATTTTGATGCAAGCCGTTCTGAAACCAATCGGCAAATTACTCAAAATGCTTACCGCGCTGAGAAATTCACTTTTTTCCCACAATGAATGTCTGGCAAAAAACAGTTAATTGTGGTGCACGCCGTTCTGAAACAAATCGGCAAATTACTCAAAATGCTTAACTTGCCGAGAAAATCACTTTTGTTCCACAATGAATGTCTGGCAAAAAATAGTTAATTTTGATGCAAGCCGTTCTGAAACCAATCGGCAAATTACTCAAAATGCTTAACTCGCCGAGAAAATCACTTTCTTTCCACAACGAATGTCCGGTATAAAATATTAAATTTCAATGCAAGCCGCTCTGAAACCAATCGGCAAATTACTCAAAATGCTTAACTGGCGGAGAAATTCACTTTTGTTCCACAATGAATGTCTGGCAAATAATAGTTAATTTTGATGCAAGCCGTTCTGAAACCAATCGGCAAATTACTCAAAATGCTTAACTCGCCGAGACAATCACTTTTTTCCCACAATGAATGCCTGGCAAAAAGTAGTTAATTGTGATGCAAGCCGTTCTGAAACAAATCGGCAAATTACTCAAAATGCTTAACTCGCCAAGAAAATCACTTTCTTTCCACAATGAATGACTGGCAAAAAATATTAAATTTCAATGCAAGCCGTTCTGAAACCATTCGTCAAATTACTCAAAATGCTTAACTTGCCGAGAAAATCACTTTTGTTCCACAATGAATGTCTGGCAAAAAATAGTTAATTTTGATGCAAGCCGTTCTGAAACCAATCGGCAAATTACTCAAAATGCTTAACTTTCCGAGAAAATCACTTTTGTTCCACAGTGAATGTCTGGCAAAAAATAGTAAATTTCAATGCAAGCCGTTCTGAAACCAATCGGCAAATTACTCAAAATGCTTACCGCGCTGAGAAATTCACTTTTTTCCCACAATGAATGTCTGGCAAAAAATAGTTAATTGTGGTGCACGCCGTTCTGAAACAAAATGGCAAATTAATCAAAATGCTTAACTCGCCGAGAAAATCACTTTCTTTCCACAACGAATGTCTGGTATAAAATATTAAATTTCAATGCAAGCCGCTCTGAAACCAATCGGCAAATTACTCAAAATGCTTAACTCGCCGAGAAAATCACTTTTGCTCCACAATGAACGCCTGGCAAAAAAATAGTTAATTTCAATGCAAGCCGTTCTGAAACCAATCGGCAAATTACTCAAAATGCTTAACTCGCCGAGAAAATCACTTTCTTTCCACAATGAATGTCTGGCAAAAAATAGTTAATTTCAATGCAAGCCGTTCTGAAATCAATCGGCAAATTACTCAAAATGCTTAACTCGCCGAGAAAATCACTTTTGCTCCACAATGAATGCCTGGCAAAAAATAGTTAATTTCAATGCAAGACGTTCTGAAACCAATCGGCAAATTACTCAAAATGGTTAACTCGCCGAGAAAATCACTTTCTTTCCACAATGAATGACTGGCAAAAAATAGTTCATTTTGATGCAAGCCGTTCTGAAACCATTCGTCAAATTACTCAAAATGCTTAACTTGCCGAGAAAATCACTTTTGTTCCACAATGAATGTCTGGCAAAAAATAGTTAATTTTGATGCAAGCCGTTCTGAAACCAATCGGCAAATTACTCAAAATGCTTAACTTTCCGAGAAAATCACTTTTGTTCCACAGTGAATGTCTGGCAAAAAATAGTAAATTTCAATGCAAGCCGTTCTGAAACCAATCGGCAAATTACTCAAAATGCTTACCGCGCTGAGAAATTCACTTTTTCCCACAATGAATGTCTGGCAAAAAATAGTTAATTGTGGTGCACGCCGTTCTGAAACAAATCGGCAAATTACTCAAAATGCAAAACTTGCCGAGAAAATCACTTTTGTTCCACAATGAATGTCTGGCAAAAAATAGTTAATTTTGATGCAAGCCGTTCTGAAACCAATCGGCAAATTACTCAAAATGGTTAACTCGCCGAGAAAATCACTTTCTTTCCACAACGAATGTCTGGTATAAAATATTAAATTTCAATGCAAGCCGTTCTGAAACCAATCGGCAAATTACTCAAAATGCTTAACTCGCCGAGAAAATCACTTTCTTTCCACAATGAATGTCTGGCAAAAAATAGTTAATTTCAATGCAAGCCGTTCTGAAATCAATCGGCAAATTACTCAAAATGCTTAACTCGCCGAGAAAATCACTTTTGTTCCACAATGAATGCCTGGCAAAAAATAGTTAATTTCAATGCAAGCCGTTCTGAAACCAATCGGCAAATTACTCAAAATGGTTAACTCGCCGAGAAAATCACTTTTGTTCCACAATGAATGCCTGGCAGAAAATAGTTAATTGTGATGCAAGACGTTCTGAAACCAATCGGCAAATTACTCAAAATGCTTAACGCGCTGAGAAATTCACTTTTTTCCCACAATGAATGCCTGGCAAAAAGTAGTTAATTGTGATGCAAGCCGTTCTGAAACAAATCGGCAAATTACTCAAAATGCTTAACTCGCCCAGAAAATCACTTTTGTTCCACAATGAATGCCTGGCAGAAAATAGTAAATTGTGATGCAAGCCGTTCTGAAACCAATCGGCAAATTACTCAAAATGCTTAACTTTCCGAGAAAATCACTTTTGTTCCACAGTGAATGTCTGGCAAAAAATAGTAAATTTCAATGCAAGCCGTTCTGAAACCAATCGGCAAATTACTCAAAATGCTTACCGCGCTGAGAAATTAACTTTTTCCCACAATGAATGTCTGGCAAAAAATAGTTAATTGTGGTGCACGCCGTTCTGAAACAAATCGGCAAATTACTCAAAATGCAAAACTTGCCGAGAAAATCACTTTTGTTCCACAATGAATGTCAGGCAAAAAATAGTTAATTTTGATGCAAGCCGTTCTGAAACCAATCGGCAAATTACTCAAAATGCTTAACTCGCCGAGAAAATCACTTTCTTTCCACAACGAATGTCTGGTATAAAATATTAAATTTCAATGCAAGCCGTTCTGAAACCAATCGGCAAATTACTCAAAATGCTTAACTCGCCGAGAAAATCACTTTCTTTCCACAATGAATGTCTGGCAAAAAATAGTTAATTTCAATGCAAGCCGTTCTGAAATCAATCGGCAAATTACTCAAAATGCTTAACTCGCCGAGAAAATCACTTTTGCTCCACAATGAATGCCTGGCAAAAAATAGTTAATTTCAATGCAAGCCGTTCTGAAACCAATCGGCAAATTACTCAAAATGGTTAACTCGCCGAGAAAATCACTTTTGTTCCACAATGAATGCCTGGCAGAAAATAGTTAATTGTGATGCAAGACGTTCTGAAACCAATCGGCAAATTACTCAAAATGCTTAACGCGCTGAGAAATTCACTTTTTTCCCACAATGAATGCCTGGCAAAAAGTAGTTAATTGTGATGCAAGCCGTTCTGAAACAAATCGGCAAATTACTCAAAATGCTTAACTCGCCAAGAAAATCACTTTCTTTCCACAATGAATGACTGGCAAAAAATAGTTCATTTTGATGCAAGCCGTTCTGAAACCATTCCTCAAAATGCTTAACTTGCCGAGAAAATCACTTTTGTTCCACAATGAATGTCTGGCAAAAAATAGTTAATTTTGATGCAAGCCGTTCTGAAACCAATCGGCAAATTACTCAAAATGCTTAACTCGCCGAGAAAATCACTTTCTTTCCACAATGAATGTCTGGCAAAAAATAGTTAATTTCAATGCAAGCCGTTCTGAAACCAATCGGCAAATTACTCAAAATGCTTAACTCGCCGAGAAAATCACTTTTTTCCCACAATGAATGTCTGGCAAAAAATAGTTAATTTCAATGCAAGCCGTTCTGAAACCAATCGGCAAATTACTCAAAATGCTTAACTCGCCCAGAAAATCACTTTTGTTCCACAATGAATGCCTGGCAGAAAATAGTAAATTGTGATGCAAGCCGTTCTGAAACCAATCAGCAAATTACTCAAAATGCTTAATGCGCCGAGAAAATAACTTTTGTTCCACAACGAATGTCTGGCAAAGAATAGTTAATTTTGAAGCAAGCCGTTCTGAAACCAATCGGCAAATTACTCAAAATGGTTAACTCGCCGAGAAAATCACTTTTGTTCCACGATGAATGCCTGGCAGAAAATAGTTAATTGTGACGCAAGCCGTTCTGAAACCAATCGGCAAATTACTCAAACTGCTTAACGCGCTGAGAAATTCACTTTTTTCCCTCAATGGATGTCTGGCAAAAAGTAGTTAATTGTGATGCAAGCCGTTCTGAAACAAATCGGCAAATTACTCAAAATGCTTAACTCGCCCAGAAAATCACTTTCTTTCCACAATGAATGACTGGCAAAAAATAGTTCATTTTGATGCAAGCCGTTCTGAAACCATTCGTCAAATTACTCAAAATGCTTAACTTGCCGAGAAAATCACTTTTGTTCCACAATGAATGTCTGGCAAAAAATAGTAAATTTCAATGCAAGCCGTTCTGAAACCAATCGGCAAATTCATCAAAATGCTCAACGCGCCGAGAAAATCACTTTTTTCCCACAATGAATGTCTGGCAAAAAATAGTTCATTTTGATGCAAGACGTTCTGAAACCAATCGGCAAATTACTCAAAATGCTTATCTCGCCGAGAAAATCACTTTCATTCCACAATGAATGTCTGGCAAAAAATATTAAATTTCAATGCAAGCCGTTCTGAAACCAATCGGCAAATTACTCAAAATGCTTAACTCGCCGAGATAACCACTTTTGCTCCACAATGAACGCCTGGCAAAAAATAGTTAATTTCAATGCAAGCCGTTCTGAAACCAATCGGCAAATTACTCAAAATGCTTATCTCGCCGAGAAAATCACTTTCATTCCACAATGAATGTCTGGCAAAAAATATTAAATTTCAATGCAAGCCGTTCTGAAACCAATCGGCAAATTACTCAAAATGCTTAACTCGCCGAGATAACCACTTTTGCTCCACAATGAACGCCTGGCAAAAAATAGTTAATTTCAATGCAAGCCGTTCTGAAACCAATCGGCAAATTACTCAAAATGCTTAACTTGCCGAGAAAATAACTTTTGTTCCACAACGAATGTCTGGCAAAGAATAGTTAATTTTGAAGCAAGCCGTTCTGAAACCAATCGGCAAATTCCTCAAAATGCTTAACTCGCCGAGAAAATCACTTTTTTCCCACAATGAATATTTGGCAAAAAATAGTAAATTTCAATGCAAGCCGTTCTGAAACCAATCGGCAAATTACTCAAAATGCTTAACTCGCCGAGAAAATCACTTTTGTTCCACAATGAATGCCTGGCAGAAAATAGTTAATTTTGATGGAAGCCGTTCTGAAACAAATCGGCAAATTACTCAAAATGCTTAACTCGCCAAGAAAATCACTTTCTTTCCACAATGAATGACTGGCAAAAAATAGTTAATTTTGATGCAAGCCGTTCTGAAACCATTCCTCAAATAACTCAAAATGCTTAACTTGCCGAGAAAATCACTTTTGTTCCACAATGAATGTCTGGCAAAAAATAGATAATTTTCATGCAAGCCGTTCTGAAACCAATCGGCAAATTACTCAAAATGCTGAACGCGCCGAGAAAATCACTTTTTTCCCACAATGAATGTCTGGCAAAAAATAGTTCATTTTGATGCAAGACGTTCTGAAACCAATCGACAAATTACTCAAAATGCTTAACTCGCCGAGAAAATCACTATCTTTCCACAATGAGTGTCTGGCAAAAAATAGTTAATTTCGATGCAAGCCGTTCTCAAACCAATCGGCAAATTACTCAAAATGCTTAACTCGCTGAGAAAATCTCTTTTGCTCCACAATGAATGCCTGGCAAAAAATAGTTAATTTCAATGCAAGCCGTTCTGAAACCAATCGGCAAATTACTCAAAATGGTTAACTCGCCGAGAAAATCACTTTTGTTCCACAATGAATGCCTGGCAGAAAATAGTTAATTGTGATGCAAGACGTTCTGAAACCAATCGGCAAATTACTCAAAATGCTTAACGCGCTGAGAAATTCACTTTTTTCCCACAATGAATGCCTGGCAAAAAGTAGTTAATTGTGATGCAAGCCGTTCTGAAACAAATCGGCAAATTACTCAAAATGCTTAACTCGCCAAGAAAATCACTTTCTTTCCACAATGAATGACTGGCAAAAAATAGTTCATTTTGATGCAAGCCGTTCTGAAACCATTCCTCAAAATGCTTAACTTGCCGAGAAAATCACTTTTGTTCCACAATGAATGTCTGGCAAAAAATAGTTAATTTTGATGCAAGCCGTTCTGAAACCAATCGGCAAATTACTCAAAATGCTTAACTCGCCGAGAAAATCACTTTCTTTCCACAATGAATGTCTGGCAAAAAATAGTTAATTTCAATGCAAGCCGTTCTGAAACCAATCGGCAAATTACTCAAAATGCTTAACTCGCCGAGAAAATCACTTTTTTCCCACAATGAATGTCTGGCAAAAAATAGTTAATTTCAATGCAAGCCGTTCTGAAACCAATCGGCAAATTACTCAAAATGCTTAACTCGCCCAGAAAATCACTTTTGTTCCACAATGAATGCCTGGCAGAAAATAGTAAATTGTGATGCAAGCCGTTCTGAAACCAATCAGCAAATTACTCAAAATGCTTAATGCGCCGAGAAAATAACTTTTGTTCCACAACGAATGTCTGGCAAAGAATAGTTAATTTTGAAGCAAGCCGTTCTGAAACCAATCGGCAAATTACTCAAAATGCTTAACTCGCCGAGAAAATCACTTTTGTTCCACAATGAATGCCTGGCAGAAAATAGTTAATTGTGACGCAAGCCGTTCTGAAACCAATCGGCAAATTACTCAAACTGCTTAACGCGCTGAGAAATTCACTTTTTTCCCTCAATGGATGTCTGGCAAAAAGTAGTTAATTGTGATGCAAGCCGTTCTGAAACAAATCGGCAAATTACTCAAAATGCTTAACTCGCCAAGAAAATCACTTTCTTTCCACAATGAATGACTGGCAAAAAATAGTTCATTTTGATGCAAGCCGTTCTGAAACCATTCGTCAAATTACTCAAAATGCTTAACTTGCCGAGAAAATCACTTTTGTTCCACAATGAATGTCTGGCAAAAAATAGTAAATTTCAATGCAAGCCGTTCTGAAACCAATCGGCAAATTCATCAAAATGCTCAACGCGCCGAGAAAATCACTTTTTTCCCACAATGAATGTCTGGCAAAAAATAGTTCATTTTGATGCAAGACGTTCTGAAACCAATCGGCAAATTACTCAAAATGCTTATCTCGCCGAGAAAATCACTTTCATTCCACAATGAATGTCTGGCAAAAAATATTAAATTTCAATGCAAGCCGTTCTGAAACCAATCGGCAAATTACTCAAAATGCTTAACTCGCCGAGATAACCACTTTTGCTCCACAATGAACGCCTGGCAAAAAATAGTTAATTTCAATGCAAGCCGTTCTGAAACCAATCGGCAAATTACTCAAAATGCTTATCTCGCCGAGAAAATCACTTTCATTCCACAATGAATGTCTGGCAAAAAATATTAAATTTCAATGCAAGCCGTTCTGAAACCAATCGGCAAATTACTCAAAATGCTTAACTCGCCGAGATAACCACTTTTGCTCCACAATGAACGCCTGGCAAAAAATAGTTAATTTCAATGCAAGCCGTTCTGAAACCAATCGGCAAATTACTCAAAATGCTTAACTTGCCGAGAAAATAACTTTTGTTCCACAACGAATGTCTGGCAAAGAATAGTTAATTTTGAAGCAAGCCGTTCTGAAACCAATCGGCAAATTCCTCAAAATGCTTAACTCGCCGAGAAAATCACTTTTTTCCCACAATGAATATTTGGCAAAAAATAGTAAATTTCAATGCAAGCCGTTCTGAAACCAATCGGCAAATTACTCAAAATGCTTAACTCGCCGAGAAAATCACTTTTGTTCCACAATGAATGCCTGGCAGAAAATAGTTAATTTTGATGGAAGCCGTTCTGAAACAAATCGGCAAATTACTCAAAATGCTTAACTCGCCAAGAAAATCACTTTCTTTCCACAATGAATGACTGGCAAAAAATAGTTAATTTTGATGCAAGCCGTTCTGAAACCATTCCTCAAATAACTCAAAATGCTTAACTTGCCGAGAAAATCACTTTTGTTCCACAATGAATGTCTGGCAAAAAATAGATAATTTTGATGCAAGCCGTTCTGAAACCAATCGGCAAATTACTCAAAATGCTGAACGCGCCGAGAAAATCACTTTTTTCCCACAATGAATGTCTGGCAAAAAATAGTTCATTTTGATGCAAGACGTTCTGAAACCAATCGACAAATTACTCAAAATGCTTAACTCGCCGAGAAAATCACTATCTTTCCACAATGAGTGTCTGGCAAAAAATAGTTAATTTCGATGCAAGCCGTTCTCAAACCAATCGGCAAATTACTCAAAATGCTTAACTCGCTGAGAAAATCTCTTTTGCTCCACAATGAATGCCTGGCAAAAATTAGTTAATTGTGATGCAAACCGTTCTGAAACCATTCGGCAAATTACTCAAAATGCTTAACTAGCCGAGAAAATCACTTTCTTTCCACAATGAATGTTGGCAAAAAAAATAGTTAATTTCAATGCAAGCCGTTCTCAAACCAATCGGCAAATTACTCAAAATGCTTAACTCGCCGAGAAAATCACTTTTGTTCCACAATGAATGCATGGCAGAATATAGTTAATTGTGATGCAAGCCGTTCTGAAACCATTTGTCAAATTACTCAAAATGCTTAATTGCCGAAATAATCACTTTTGTTCCACAATGAATGTCTGGCAAAAATTAGTTAATTTTGATGCAAGCCGTTCTGAAACCAATCGGCAAATTACTCAAAATGCTTAACGCGCCGAGAAAATCACTTTTTTCCCACAATGAATGCCTGGCAAAAAATAGATCATTTTGATGCAAGACGTTCTGAAACCAATCGGCAGATAACTCAAAATGCTTAACGCGCCGAGAAAATCACTTGTTTCCCCACAATGAATATTTGGCAAAAAATAGTAAATTTCAATGCAAGCCGTTCTGCAACCAATCGGCAAATTACTCAAAATGCTTAACTCTCCGAGAAAATCACTTTTGTTCCACAATGAATGTCTGGCAAAAAATAGTAAATTTCAATGCAAGCCGTTCTGAAACCAATCGGCAAATTACTCAAAATGCTTAACGCGCCGAGAAAATCACTTTCTTTCCACAACGAATGTCTGGTATAAAATATTAAATTTCAATGCAAGCCGTTCTGAAACCAATCGGCAAATTACTCAAAATGCTTAACTCGCCGAGAAAATCACTTTCTTTCCACAATGAATGTCTGGCAAAAAATAGTTAATTTCAATGCAAGCGGTTCTGAAATCAATCGGCAAATTACTCAAAATGCTTAACTCGCCGAGAAAATCACTTTTGCTCCACAATGAATGCCTGGCAAAAAATAGTTAATTTCAATGCAAGCCGTTCTGAAACCAATCGGCAAATTACTCAAAATGGTTAACTCGCCGAGAAAATCACTTTTGTTCCACAATGAATGCCTGGCAGAAAATAGTTAATTGTGATGCAAGACGTTCTGAAACCAATCGGCAAATTACTCAAAATGCTTAATGCGCTGAGAAATTCACTTTTTTCCCACAATGAATGCCTGGCAAAAAGTAGTTAATTGTGATGCAAGCCGTTCTGAAACAAATCGGCAAATTACTCAAAATGCTTAACTCGCCAAGAAAATCACTTTCTTTCCACAATGAATGACTGGCAAAAAATAGTTCATTTTGATGCAAGCCGTTCTGAAACCATTCCTCAAAATGCTTAACTTGCCGAGAAAATCACTTTTGTTCCACAATGAATGTCTGGCAAAAAATAGTTAATTTTGATGCAAGCCGTTCTGAAACCAATCGGCAAATTACTCAAAATGCTTACCGCGCTGAGAAATTCACTTTTTTCCCACAATGAATGTCTGGCAAAAAACAGTTAATTGTGGTGCACGCCGTTCTGAAACAAATCGGCAAATTACTCAAAATGCTTAACTTGCCGAGAAAATCACTTTTGTTCCACAATGAATGTCTGGCAAAAAATAGTTAATTTTGATGCAAGCCGTTCTGAAACCAATCGGCAAATTACTCAAAATGCTTAACTCGCCGAGAAAATCACTTTCTTTCCACAACGAATGTCCGGTATAAAATATTAAATTTCAATGCAAGCCGCTCTGAAACCAATCGGCAAATTACTCAAAATGCTTAACTGGCGGAGAAATTCACTTTTGTTCCACAATGAATGTCTGGCAAATAATAGTTAATTTTGATGCAAGCCGTTCTGAAACCAATCGGCAAATTACTCAAAATGCTTAACTCGCCGAGACAATCACTTTTTTCCCACAATGAATGCCTGGCAAAAAGTAGTTAATTGTGATGCAAGCCGTTCTGAAACAAATCGGCAAATTACTCAAAATGCTTAACTCGCCAAGAAAATCACTTTCTTTCCACAATGAATGACTGGCAAAAAATATTAAATTTCAATGCAAGCCGTTCTGAAACCATTCGTCAAATTACTCAAAATGCTTAACTTGCCGAGAAAATCACTTTTGTTCCACAATGAATGTCTGGCAAAAAATAGTTAATTTTGATGCAAGCCGTTCTGAAACCAATCGGCAAATTACTCAAAATGCTTAACTTTCCGAGAAAATCACTTTTGTTCCACAGTGAATGTCTGGCAAAAAATAGTAAATTTCAATGCAAGCCGTTCTGAAACCAATCGGCAAATTACTCAAAATGCTTACCGCGCTGAGAAATTCACTTTTTTCCCACAATGAATGTCTGGCAAAAAATAGTTAATTGTGGTGCACGCCGTTCTGAAACAAAATGGCAAATTAATCAAAATGCTTAACTCGCCGAGAAAATCACTTTCTTTCCACAACGAATGTCTGGTATAAAATATTAAATTTCAATGCAAGCCGCTCTGAAACCAATCGGCAAATTACTCAAAATGCTTAACTCGCCGAGAAAATCACTTTTGCTCCACAATGAACGCCTGGCAAAAAAATAGTTAATTTCAATGCAAGCCGTTCTGAAACCAATCGGCAAATTACTCAAAATGCTTAACTCGCCGAGAAAATCACTTTCTTTCCACAATGAATGTCTGGCAAAAAATAGTTAATTTCAATGCAAGCCGTTCTGAAATCAATCGGCAAATTACTCAAAATGCTTAACTCGCCGAGAAAATCACTTTTGCTCCACAATGAATGCCTGGCAAAAAATAGTTAATTTCAATGCAAGACGTTCTGAAACCAATCGGCAAATTACTCAAAATGGTTAACTCGCCGAGAAAATCACTTTCTTTCCACAATGAATGACTGGCAAAAAATAGTTCATTTTGATGCAAGCCGTTCTGAAACCATTCGTCAAATTACTCAAAATGCTTAACTTGCCGAGAAAATCACTTTTGTTCCACAATGAATGTCTGGCAAAAAATAGTTAATTTTGATGCAAGCCGTTCTGAAACCAATCGGCAAATTACTCAAAATGCTTAACTTTCCGAGAAAATCACTTTTGTTCCACAGTGAATGTCTGGCAAAAAATAGTAAATTTCAATGCAAGCCGTTCTGAAACCAATCGGCAAATTACTCAAAATGCTTACCGCGCTGAGAAATTCACTTTTTCCCACAATGAATGTCTGGCAAAAAATAGTTAATTGTGGTGCACGCCGTTCTGAAACAAATCGGCAAATTACTCAAAATGCAAAACTTGCCGAGAAAATCACTTTTGTTCCACAATGAATGTCTGGCAAAAAATAGTTAATTTTGATGCAAGCCGTTCTGAAACCAATCGGCAAATTACTCAAAATGGTTAACTCGCCGAGAAAATCACTTTCTTTCCACAACGAATGTCTGGTATAAAATATTAAATTTCAATGCAAGCCGTTCTGAAACCAATCGGCAAATTACTCAAAATGCTTAACTCGCCGAGAAAATCACTTTCTTTCCACAATGAATGTCTGGCAAAAAATAGTTAATTTCAATGCAAGCCGTTCTGAAATCAATCGGCAAATTACTCAAAATGCTTAACTCGCCGAGAAAATCACTTTTGTTCCACAATGAATGCCTGGCAAAAAATAGTTAATTTCAATGCAAGCCGTTCTGAAACCAATCGGCAAATTACTCAAAATGGTTAACTCGCCGAGAAAATCACTTTTGTTCCACAATGAATGCCTGGCAGAAAATAGTTAATTGTGATGCAAGACGTTCTGAAACCAATCGGCAAATTACTCAAAATGCTTAACGCGCTGAGAAATTCACTTTTTTCCCACAATGAATGCCTGGCAAAAAGTAGTTAATTGTGATGCAAGCCGTTCTGAAACAAATCGGCAAATTACTCAAAATGCTTAACTCGCCCAGAAAATCACTTTTGTTCCACAATGAATGCCTGGCAGAAAATAGTAAATTGTGATGCAAGCCGTTCTGAAACCAATCGGCAAATTACTCAAAATGCTTAACTTTCCGAGAAAATCACTTTTGTTCCACAGTGAATGTCTGGCAAAAAATAGTAAATTTCAATGCAAGCCGTTCTGAAACCAATCGGCAAATTACTCAAAATGCTTACCGCGCTGAGAAATTAACTTTTTCCCACAATGAATGTCTGGCAAAAAATAGTTAATTGTGGTGCACGCCGTTCTGAAACAAATCGGCAAATTACTCAAAATGCAAAACTTGCCGAGAAAATCACTTTTGTTCCACAATGAATGTCAGGCAAAAAATAGTTAATTTTGATGCAAGCCGTTCTGAAACCAATCGGCAAATTACTCAAAATGCTTAACTCGCCGAGAAAATCACTTTCTTTCCACAACGAATGTCTGGTATAAAATATTAAATTTCAATGCAAGCCGTTCTGAAACCAATCGGCAAATTACTCAAAATGCTTAACTCGCCGAGAAAATCACTTTCTTTCCACAATGAATGTCTGGCAAAAAATAGTTAATTTCAATGCAAGCCGTTCTGAAATCAATCGGCAAATTACTCAAAATGCTTAACTCGCCGAGAAAATCACTTTTGCTCCACAATGAATGCCTGGCAAAAAATAGTTAATTTCAATGCAAGCCGTTCTGAAACCAATCGGCAAATTACTCAAAATGGTTAACTCGCCGAGAAAATCACTTTTGTTCCACAATGAATGCCTGGCAGAAAATAGTTAATTGTGATGCAAGACGTTCTGAAACCAATCGGCAAATTACTCAAAATGCTTAACGCGCTGAGAAATTCACTTTTTTCCCACAATGAATGCCTGGCAAAAAGTAGTTAATTGTGATGCAAGCCGTTCTGAAACAAATCGGCAAATTACTCAAAATGCTTAACTCGCCAAGAAAATCACTTTCTTTCCACAATGAATGACTGGCAAAAAATAGTTCATTTTGATGCAAGCCGTTCTGAAACCATTCCTCAAAATGCTTAACTTGCCGAGAAAATCACTTTTGTTCCACAATGAATGTCTGGCAAAAAATAGTTAATTTTGATGCAAGCCGTTCTGAAACCAATCGGCAAATTACTCAAAATGCTTAACTCGCCGAGAAAATCACTTTCTTTCCACAATGAATGTCTGGCAAAAAATAGTTAATTTCAATGCAAGCCGTTCTGAAACCAATCGGCAAATTACTCAAAATGCTTAACTCGCCGAGAAAATCACTTTTGTTCCACAATGAATGCCTGGCAGAAAATAGTTAATTTTGATGCAAGCCGTTCTGAAACCAATCGGCAAATTACTCAAAATGCTTAACTCGCCGAGAAAATCACTTTTGTTCCACAATGAATGCCTGGCAGAAAATAGTTAATTGTGATTCAAACCGTTCTGAAACCAATCGGCAAATTACTCAAAATGCTGAACGCGCCGAGAAAATCACTTTTTTCCCACAATGAATGTCTGGCAAAAAATAGTTAATTTCAATGCAAGCCGTTCTGAAACCAATCGGCAAATTACTCAAAATGCTTAACTCGCCCAGAAAATCACTTTTGTTCCACAATGAATGCCTGGCAGAAAATAGTAAATTGTGATGCAAGCCGTTCTGAAACCAATCAGCAAATTACTCAAAATGCTTAACGCGCTGAGAAATTCACTTTTTTCCCACAATCAATGTCTGGCAAAAAATAGTTAATTGTGATGCAAGCCGTTCTGAAACAAATCGGCAAATTACTCAAAATGCTTAACTCGCCACGAAAATCACTTTCTTTCCACAATGAATGACTGGCAAAAAATAGTTAATTTTGATGCAAGCCGTTCTGAAACCATTCGTCAAATTACTCAACATGCTTAACTTGCCGAGAAAATAACTTTTGTTCCACAACGAATGTCTGGCAAAGAATAGTTAATTTTGAAGCAAGCCGTTCTGAAACCAATCGGCAAATTACTCAAAATGCTTTACTCGCCGAGAAAATCACTTTTGTTCCACAATGAATGCCTGGCAGAAAATAGTTAATTGTGACGCAAGCCGTTCTGAAACCAATCGGCAAATTACTCAAAATGCTTAACTCGCCGAGAAAATCACTTTCTTTCCACAATGAATGTCTGGCAAAAAATAGTTAATTTCAATGCAAGCCGTTCTGAAATCAATCGGCAAATTACTCAAAATGCTTAACTCGCCGAGAAAATCACTTTTGCTCCACAATGAATGCCTGGCAAAAAATAGTTAATTTCAATGCAAGCCGTTCTGAAACCAATCGGCAAATTACTCAAAATGGTTAACTCGCCGAGAAAATCACTTTTGTTCCACAATGAATGCCTGGCAGAAAATAGTTAATTGTGATGCAAGACGTTCTGAAACCAATCGGCAAATTACTCAAAATGCTTAACGCGCTGAGAAATTCACTTTTTTCCCACAATGAATGCCTGGCAAAAAGTAGTTAATTGTGATGCAAGCCGTTCTGAAACAAATCGGCAAATTACTCAAAATGCTTAACTCGCCAAGAAAATCACTTTCTTTCCACAATGAATGACTGGCAAAAAATAGTTCATTTTGATGCAAGCCGTTCTGAAACCATTCCTCAAAATGCTTAACTTGCCGAGAAAATCACTTTTGTTCCACAATGAATGTCTGGCAAAAAATAGTTAATTTTGATGCAAGCCGTTCTGAAACCAATCGGCAAATTACTCAAAATGCTTAACTCGCCGAGAAAATCACTTTCTTTCCACAATGAATGTCTGGCAAAAAATAGTTAATTTCAATGCAAGCCGTTCTGAAACCAATCGGCAAATTACTCAAAATGCTTAACTCGCCGAGAAAATCACTTTTGTTCCACAATGAATGCCTGGCAGAAAATAGTTAATTTTGATGCAAGCCGTTCTGAAACCAATCGGCAAATTACTCAAAATGCTTAACTCGCCGAGAAAATCACTTTTGTTCCACAATGAATGCCTGGCAGAAAATAGTTAATTGTGATTCAAACCGTTCTGAAACCAATCGGCAAATTACTCAAAATGCTGAACGCGCCGAGAAAATCACTTTTTTCCCACAATGAATGTCTGGCAAAAAATAGTTAATTTCAATGCAAGCCGT
This sequence comes from Scyliorhinus torazame, assembly GCF_047496885.1. NCBI lineage: Eukaryota > Metazoa > Chordata > Chondrichthyes > Carcharhiniformes > Scyliorhinidae > Scyliorhinus > Scyliorhinus torazame. Next base: position 17,684 of record NW_027308167.1, read on the forward strand.
TCTGAAACCAATCGGCAAATTACTCAAAATGCTTAACTCGCCCAGAAAATCACTTTTGTTCCACAATGAATGCCTGGCAGAAAATAGTAAATTGTGATGCAAGCCGTTCTGAAACCAATCAGCAAATTACTCAAAATGCTTAACGCGCTGAGAAATTCACTTTTTTCCCACAATCAATGTCTGGCAAAAAATAGTTAATTGTGATGCAAGCCGTTCTGAAACAAATCGGCAAATTACTCAAAATGCTTAACTCGCCACGAAAATCACTTTCTTTCCACAATGAATGACTGGCAAAAAATAGTTAATTTTGATGCAAGCCGTTCTGAAACCATTCGTCAAATTACTCAACATGCTTAACTTGCCGAGAAAATAACTTTTGTTCCACAACGAATGTCTGGCAAAGAATAGTTAATTTTGAAGCAAGCCGTTCTGAAACCAATCGGCAAATTACTCAAAATGCTTTACTCGCCGAGAAAATCACTTTTGTTCCACAATGAATGCCTGGCAGAAAATAGTTAATTGTGACGCAAGCCGTTCTGAAACCAATCGGCAAATTACTCAAAATGCTTAACGCGCTGAGAAATTCACTTTTTTCCCTCAATGGATGTCTGGCAAAAAGTAGTTAATTGTGATGCAAGCCGTTCTGAAACAAATCGGCAAATTACTCAAAATGCTTAACTCTCCGAGAAAATCACTTTCTTTCCACAATGAATGACTGGCAAAAAATAGTTCATTTTGATGCAAGCCGTTCTGAAACCATTCGTCAAATTACTCAAAATGCTTAACTTGCCGAGAAAATCACTTTTGTTCCACAATGAATGTCTGGCAAAAAATAGTTAATTTTGATGCAAGCCGTTCTGAAACCAATCGGCAAATTACTCAAAATGCTTAACTTTCCGAGAAAATCACTTTTGTTCCACAGTGAATGTCTGGCAAAAAATAGTAAATTTCAATGCAAGCCGTTCTGAAACCAATCGGCAAATTACTCAAAATGCTTACCGCGCTGAGAAATTCACTTTTTTCCCACAATGAATGTCTGGCAAAAAATAGTTAATTGTGATGCAAACCGTTCTGAAACCAATCGGCAAATTACTCAAAATGCTGAACGCGCCGAGAAAATCACTTTTTTCCCACAATGAATGTCTGGCAAAAAATAGTTAATTTCAATGCAAGCCGTTCTGAAACCAATCGGCAAATTACTCAAAATGCTTAACTCGCCCAGAAAATCACTTTTGTTCCACAATGAATGCCTGGCAGAAAATAGTAAATTGTGATGCAAGCCGTTCTGAAACCAATCGGCAAATTACTCAAAATGCTTAACTTTCCGAGAAAATCACTTTTGTTCCACAGTGAATGTCTGGCAAAAAATAGTAAATTTCAATGCAAGCCGTTCTGAAACCAATCGGCAAATTACTCAAAATGCTTACCGCGCTGAGAAATTAACTTTTTCCCACAATGAATGTCTGGCAAAAAATAGTTAATTGTGGTGCACGCCGTTCTGAAACAAATCGGCAAATTACTCAAAATGCAAAACTTGCCGAGAAAATCACTTTTGTTCCACAATGAATGTCAGGCAAAAAATAGTTAATTTTGATGCAAGCCGTTCTGAAACCAATCGGCAAATTACTCAAAATGCTTAACTCGCCGAGAAAATCACTTTCTTTCCACAACGAATGTCTGGTATAAAATATTAAATTTCAATGCAAGCCGTTCTGAAACCAATCGGCAAATTACTCAAAATGCAGACATTCATTGTGGAAAGAAAGTGATTTTCTCGGCGAGATAAGCATTTTGAGTAATTTGCCGATTGGTTTCAGAACGTCTTGCATCAAAATGAACTATTTTTTGCCAGACATTCATTGTGGGAAAAAAGTGATTTTCTCGGCGCGTTAAGCATTTTGAGTCATTTGCCGATTGGTTTCAGAACGGCTTGCATTGAAATTTATTATTTATTGCCAGTCATTCATTGTGGAAAGGAAGTGATTTTCTTGGCGAGTTAAGCATTTTGAGTAATTTGCCGATTTGTTTCAAAACGGCTTGCATCACAATTAACTATTTTTTGCCAGACATTCATTGTAGGAAAAAAGTGAATTTCTCAGCGCGTTAAGCATTTTGAGTAATTTGCCGATTGGTTTCAGAACGGCTTGCATCACAATTAACTATTTTCTGCCAGGCATTCATTGTGGAACAAAAGTGATTTTCTCGGCGAGTTAAGCATTTTGAGCAATTTGCCGATTGGTTTCAGAACGGCTTGCATTGAAATTAACTCTTTTTTGCCAGACATTCATTGTGGAAAGAAAGTGATTTTCTCGGCGCGTTAAGCATTTTGAGTAATTTGCCGATTGGCTTCAGAACGGCTTGCATTGAAATTTACTATTTTTTGCCAGACATTCATTGTGGAACAAAAGTGATTTTCTCGGAGAGTTAAGTATTTTGAGTAATTTGCCGATTGGTTTCAGAACGGCTTGCATTGAAATTTACTATTTTTTGCCAAATATTCATTGTGGGAAAAAAGTGATTTTCTCGGCGAGTTAAGCATTTTGAGTAATTTGCCGATTGGTTTCAGAACGGCTTGCATCGCAATTAACTATTTTCTGCCAGGCATTCATTGTGGAACAAAAGTGATTTTCTCGGCGAGTTAAGCATTTTGAGTAATTTACCGATTGGTTTCAGAACGGCTTGCATTACAATTAACTATTTTTTGCCAGACATTCATTGTGGGAAAAAAGTGAATTTCTCAGCGCGTTAAGCATTTTGAGTAATTTGCCGATTGGTTTCAGAACGGCTTGCATCACAATTAACTATTTTCTGCCAGGCATTCATTGTGGAACAAAAGTGATTTTCTCGGCAAGTTAAGCATTTTGAGTAATTTGCCGATTGGTTTCAGAACGGCTTGCATCAAAATTAACTATTTTTTGCCAGACATTCATTGTGGAACAAAAGTGATTTTCTCGGCAAGTTAAGCATTTTGAGTAATTTGACGAATGGTTTCAGAACGGCGTGCATCAAAATTAACTATTTTTTGCCAGTCATTCATTGTGGAAAGAAAGTGATTTTCTTGGCGAGTTAAGCATTTTGAGTAATTTGCCGATTTGTTTCAGAACGGCTTGCATCACAATTAACTATTTTTTGCCAGACATTCATTGTGCGAAAAAAGTGAATTTCTCAGCGCGTTAAGCATTTGGAGTAATTTGCCGATTGGTTTCAGAACGGCTTGCATCACAATTAACTATTTTCTGCGAGGCATTCATTGTGGAACAAAATGATTTTCTCAGCGAGTTAAGCATTTTGAGTAATTTGCCGATTGGTTTCAGAACGGCTTGCATTGAAAGTAACTATTTTTTGCCAGACAGTCATTGTGGAAAAAAGTGATTTTCTCGGCGAGTTAAGCATTTTGAGTAATTTGCGATTGGTTTCAGAACGGCTTGCATTGAAATTTAATATTTTTTGCCAGACATTCATTGTGGAAAGAAAGTGATTTTCTCGGCGAGATAAGCATTTTGAGTAATTTGCCGATTGGTTTCAGAACGTCTTGCATCAAAAGGAACTATTTTTTGCCAGACATTCATTGTGGGAAAAAAGTGATTGTCTCGGCGCGTTAAGCATTTTGAGTCATTTGCCGATTAGTTTCAGAACGGCTTGCATTGAAATTTATTATTTATTGCCAGACATTCATTGTGGGAAAAAAGTGATTTTCTCGGCGAGTTAAGCATTTTGAGTAATTTGCCGATTGGTTTCAGAACGGCTTGCATCAAAATTAACTATTTTTTGCCAGACATTCATTGTGGGAAAAAAGTGAATTCCTGAGCGCGTTAAGCATTTGGAGTAATTTGCCGATTGGTTTCAGAACGGATTGCATTGAAATTTATTATTTATTGCCAGACACATTGTGGGAAAAAAGTGATTTTCTCGGCGAATTAAGCATTTTGAGTAATTTGCCGATTGGTTTCAGAACGGCTTGCATCAAAATTAACTATTTTTTGCCAGACATTCATTGTGGAACAAAAGTGATTTTCTCGGCAAGTTAAGCATTTTGAGTAATTTGACGAATGGTTTCAGAACGGCTTGCATCAAAATTAACTATTTTTTGCCAGACATTCATTGTGGAACAAAAGTGATTTTCTCGGCAAGTTAAGCATTTTGAGTAATTTGACGAATGGTTTCAGAACGGCGTGCATCAAAATTAACTATTTTTTGCCAGTCATTCATTGTGGAAAGAAAGTGATTTTCTTGGCGAGTTAAGCATTTTGAGTAATTTGCCGATTTGTTTCAGAACGGCTAGCATCACAATTAACTATTTTTTGCCAGACATTCATTGTGGGAAAAAAGTGATTTTCTCGGCGAGTTAAGCATTTTGAGTAATTTGCGATTGGTTTCAGAACGGCTTGCATTGAAATTTAATATTTTTTGCCAGACATTCATTGTGGAAAGAAAGTGAATTTCTCGGCGAGATAAGCATTTTGAGTAATTTGCCGATTGGTTTCAGAACGTCTTGCATCAAAATGAACTATTTTTTGCCAGACATTCATTGTGGGAAAAAAGTGATTTTCTAGGCGCGTTAAGCATTTTGAGTCATTTGCCGATTGGTTTCAGAACGGCGTGCATTGAAATTTATTATTTATTGCCAGACATTCATTGTGGGAAAAAAGTGATTTTCTCGGCGAGTTAAGCATTTTGAGTAATTTGCCGATTGGTTTCAGAACGGCTTGCATCAAAATTAACTATTTTTTGCCAGACATTCATTGTGGAACAAAAGTGATTTTCTCGGCAAGTTAAGCATTTTGAGTAATTTGACGAATGGTTTCAGAACGGCTTGCATCAAAATTAACTATTTTTTGCCAGTCATTCATTGTGGAAAGAAAGTGATTTTCTTGGCGAGTGAAGCATTTTGAGTAATTTGCCGATTTGTTTCAGAACGGCTTGCATCACAATTAACTATTTTTTGCCAGACATTCATTGTGGGAAAAAAGTGAATTTCTGAGCGCGTTAAGCATTTGGAGTAATTTGCCGATTGGTTTCAGAACGGCTTGCATCACAATTAACTATTTTCTGCCAGGCATTCATTGTGGAACAAAAGTGATTTTCTCGGCGAGTTAAGCATTTTGAGTAATTTGCCGATTGGTTTCAGAACGGCTTGCATTGAAATTAACTATTTTTTGCCAGACATTCATTGTGGAAAAAAGTGATTTTCTCGGCGAGTTAAGCATTTTGAGTAATTTGCCGATTGGTTTCAGAACGGCTTGCATTGAAATTAACTATTTTTTGCCAGGCGTTCATTGTGGAGCAAAAGTGGTTATCTCGGCAAGTTAAGCATTTTGAGTAATTTGCCGATTGGTTTCAGAACGGCTTGCATTGAAATTTACTATTTTTTTTGCCAAATATTCATTGTGGAACAAAAGTGATTTTCTCGGAGAGTTAAGCATTTTGAGTAATTTGCCGATTGGTTTCAGAACGGATTGCATTGAAATTTATTATTTATTGCCAGACATTCATTGTGGAACAAAAGTGATTTTCTCGGCAAGTTAAGCATTTTGAGTAATTTGCCGATTGGTTTCAGAACGGCTTGCATCAAAATTAACTATTTTTTGCCAGACATTCATTGTGGAACAAAAGTGATTTTCTCGGCAAGTTAAGCATTTTGAGTAATTTGCCGATTGGTTTCAGAACGGCTTGCATCAAAATTAACTATTTTTTGCCAGTCATTCATTGTGGAAAGAAAGTGATTTTCTTGGCGAGTTAAGCATTTTGAGTAATTTGCCGATGTGTTTCAGAACGGCTTGCATCACAATTAACTATTTTTTGCCAGACATTCATTGTGGGAAAAAAGTGAATTTCTCAGCGCGTTAAGCATTTGGAGTAATTTGCCGATTGTTTTCAGAACGGCTTGCATCACAATTAAACATTTTCTGCTAGGCATTCATTGTGGAACAAAAGTGATTTTCTCAGCGAGTTAAGCATTTTGAGTAATTTGCCGATTGGTTTCAGAACGGCTTGCATTGAAATTAACTATTTTTTGCCAGACATTCATTGTGGAAAAAAGTGATTTTCTCGGCGAGTTAAGCATTTTGAGTAATTTGCGATAGGTTTCAGAACGGCTTGCATTGAAATTTAATATTTTTTGCCAGACATTCATTGTGGAAAGAAAGTGATTTTCTCGGCAAGTTAAGCATTTTGAGTAATTTGCCGATTGGTTTCAGAACGGCTTGCATCAAAATTAACTATTTTTTGCCAGACATTCATTGTGGAACAAAAGTGATTTTCTCGGCAAGTTAAGCATTTTGAGTAATTTGACGAATGGTTTCAGAACGGCGTGCATCAAAATTAACTATTTTTTGCCAGTCATTCATTGTGGAAAGAAAGTAATTTTCTTGGCGAGTTAAGCATTTTGAGTAATTTGCCGATTTGTTTCAGAACGGCTTGCATCACAATTAACTATTTTTTGCCAGACATTCATTGTGGGAAAAAAGTGAATTTCTCAGCGCGTTAAGCATTTGGAGTAATTTGCCGATTGGTTTCAGAACGGCTTGCATCACAATTAAATATTTTCTGCTAGGCATTCATTGTGGAACAAAAGTGATTTTCTCAGCGAGTTAAGCATTTTGAGTAATTTGCCGATTGGTTTCAGAACGGCTTGCATTGAAATTAACTATTTTTTGCCAGACATTCATTGTGGAAAAAAGTGATTTTCTCGGCGAGTTAAGCATTTTGAGTAATTTGCGATAGGTTTCAGAACGGCTTGCATTGAAATTTAATATTTTTTGCCAGACATTCATTGTGGAAAGAAAGTGATTTTCTCGGCGAGATAAGCATTTTGAGTAATTTGCCGATTGGTTTCAGAACGTCTTGCATCAAAATGAACTATTTTTTGCCAGACATTCGTTGTGGGAAAAAAGTGATTTTCTCGGCGCGATAAGCATTTTGAGTAATTTGCCGATTGGTTTCAGAACGGCTTGCATTGAAATTTATTATTTATTGCCAGACATTCATTGTGGGAAAAAAGTGATTTTCTCGGCGAGTTAAGCGTTTTGAATAATTTGCCGATTGGTTTCAGAACGGCTTGCATCAAAATTAACTATTTTTTGCGAGACATTCATTGTGGAACAAAAGTGATTTTCTCGGCAAGTTAAGCATTTTGAGTAATTTGACGAATGGTTTCAGAACGGCTTGCATCAAAATTAACTATTTTTTTTGCCAGTCATTCATTGTGGAAAGGAAGTGATTTTCTTGGCGAGTGAAGCATTTTGACTAATTTGCCGATTTGTTTCAGAACGGCTTGCATCACAATTAACTATTTTTTGCCAGACATTCATTGTGGGAAAAAAGTGAATTTCTGAGCGCGTTAAGCATTTGGAGTAATTTGCCGATTGGTTTCAGAACAGCTTGCATCACAATTAACTATTTTCTGCCAGGCATTCATTGAGGAACAAAAGTGATTTTCTCGGCGAGTTAAGCATTTTGAGTAATTTGCCGATTGGTTTCAGAACGGCTTGCATTGAAATTAACTATTTTTTGCCAGGCGTTCATTGTGGAGCAAAAGTGGTTATCTCGGCGAGTTAAGCATTTTGAGTAATTTGCCGATTGGTTTCAGAACGGCTTGCATTGAAATTTAATATTTTTTGCCAGACATTCATTGTGGAAAGAAAGTGATTTTCTCGGCGAGATAAGCATTTTGAATAATTTGCCGATTGGTTTCAGAACGGATTGCATTGAAATTTACTATTTTTTGCCAGACATTCATTGTGGAACAAAAGTGATTTTCTCGGAGAGTTAAGCATTTTGAGTAATTTGCCGATTGGTTTCAGAACGGCTTGCATTGAAATTTAATATTTTAAACCAGACATTCGTTGTGGAAAGAAAGTGATTTTCTCGGCGAGTTAAGCATTTTGAGTAATTTGCCGATTGGTTTCAGAACGGCTTGCATCAAAATTAACTATTTTTTGCCAGACATTCATTGTGGAACAAAAGTGATTTTCTCGGCAAGTTTTGCATTTTGAGTAATTTGCCGATTTGTTTCAGAACGGCGTGCACCACAATTAACTATTTTTTGCCAGACATACATTGTGGGAAAAAAGTGAATTTCTCAGCGCGGTAAGCATTTTGAGTAATTTGCCGATTGGTTTCAGAACGGCTTGGATTGAAATTTACTATTTTTTGCCAGACATTCACTGTGGAACAAAAGTGATTTTCTCGGAAAGTTAAGCATTTTGAGTAATTTGCCGATTGGTTTCAGAACGGCTTGCATCAAAATTAACTATTTTTTGCCAGACATTCATTGTGGAACAAAAGTGATTTTCTCGGCAAGTTAAGCATTTTGAGTAATTTGACGAATGGTTTCAGAACGGCTTGCATCAAAATGAACTATTTTTTGCCAGTCATTCATTGTGGAAAGAAAGTGATTTTCTTGGCGAGTTAAGCATTTTGAGTAATTTGCCGATTTGTTTCAGGACTGCTTGCATCACAATTAACTACTTTTTGCCAGGCATTCATTGTGGGAAAAAAGTGAATTTCTCAGCGCGTTAAGCATTTTGAGTAATTTGCCGATTGGTTTCAGAACGGCTTGCATTCAAATTTACTATTTTTTGCCAGACATTCATTGTGGGACACAAGTGATTTTCTCGGAGAGTTAAGTATTTTGAGTAATTTGCCGATTGGTTTCAGAACGGCTTGCATTGAAATTTACTATTTTTTGCCAAATATTCATTGTGGGAAAAAAGTGATTTTCTCGGCGAGTTAAGCATTTTGAGTAATTTGCCGATTGGTTTCAGAACGACTTGCATCGCAATTAACTATTTTCTGCCAGGCATTCATTGTGGAACAAAAGTGATTTTCTCGGCGAGTTAAGCATTTTGAGTAATTTGCCGATTGGTTTCAGAACGGCTTGCATCAAAATTAACTATTTTTTGCCAGACATTCATTGTGGAACAAAAGTGATTTTCTCGGCAAGTTAAGCATTTTGAGTAATTTGACGAATGGTTTCGGAACGGCTTGCATCAAAATTAACTATTTTTTCCCAGTCATTCATTGTGGAAAGGAAGTGAATTTCTGAGCGCGTTAAGCATTTGGAGTAATTTGCCGATTTGTTTCAGAACGGCTTGCACCACAATTAACTATTTGTTGCCAGACATTCATTGTGGGAAAAATGTGAATTTCTCAGCGCGGTAAGCATTTTGAGTAATTTGCCGATTGGTTTCAGAACGGCTTGCATTGAAATTTACTATTTTTTGCCAGACATTCATTGTGGAACAAAAGTGATTTTCTCGGCAAGTTAAGCATTTTGAGTAATTTGACGAATGGTTTCGGAACGGCTTGCATCAAAATTAACTATTTTTTCCCAGTCATTCATTGTGGAAAGGAAGTGAATTTCTGAGCGCGTTAAGCATTTGGAGTAATTTGCCGATTGGTTTCAGAACGGCTTGCATCACAATTAACTATTTTCTGCCAGGCATTCATTGTGGAAAGAAAGTGATTTTCTCGGCGAGTTAAGCATTTTGAGTAATTTGCCGATTGGTTTCAGAACGGCTTGCATTGAAATTAACTATTTTTTGCCAGGCGTTCATTGTGGAGCAAAAGTGGTTATCTCGGCGAGTTAAGCATTTTGAGTAATTTGCCGATTGGTTTCAGAACGGCTTGCATTGAAATTTACTATTTATTGCCATATATTCATTGTGGGAAAAAAGTGATTTTCTCGGCGAGATAAGCATTTTGAGTAATTTGCCGATTGGTTTCAGGACGTCTTGCATCAAAATTAATTATTTTTTGCCAGACATTCATTGTGGGAAAAAAGTGATTTTCTCGGCGCGTTAAGCATTTTGAGTAATTTGCCGATTGGTTTCAGAACGGATTGCATTGAAATTTACTATTTTTTGCCAAATATTCATTGTGGGAAAAAAGTGATTTTCTCGGCGAGTTAAGCATTTTGAGTAATTTGCCGATTTGTTTCAGAACGGCTTGCATCACAATTAACTATTTTTTGCCAGACGTTCATTGTGGGAAAAAAGTGAATTTCTCTGCGCGTTAAGCATTTTGAGTAATTTGCCGATTGGTTTCAGAACGGCTTGCATCACAATTAACTATTTTCTGCCCGGCATTCATTGTGGAACAAAAGTGATTTTCTCGGCGAGTTAAGCATTTTGAGTAATTTGCCGATTGGTTTCAGATCGGCTTGCATTGAAATTAACTATTTTTTGCCAGACATTCATTGTGGAAAGAAAGTGATTTTCTCGGCGAGTTAAGCATTTTGAGTAATTTGCGATTGGTTTCAGAACGGCTTGCATTGAAATTTAATATTTTTTGCCAGACATTCATTGTGGAAAGAAAGTGATTTTCTCGGCCAGATAAGCATTTTGAGTAATTTGCCGATTGGTTTCAGAACGTCTTGCATCAAAATGAACGATTTTTTGCCAGACATTCATTGTGGGAAAAAAGTGATTTTCTCGGCGCGTTAAGCATTTTGAGTCATTTGCCGATTGGTTTCAGAACGGCTTGCATTGAAATTTATTATTTATTGCCAGACATTCATTGTGGGAAAAAAGTGATTTTCTCGGCGAGTTAAGCATTTTGAGTAATTTGCCGATTGGTTTCAGAACGGCTTGCATCAAAATTAACTATTTTTTGCCAGACATTCATTGTGGAACAAAAGTGATTTTCTCGGCAAGTTAAGCATTTTGAGTAATTTGACGAATGGTTTCAGAACGGCTTGCATCACAATTAACTATTTTTTGCCAGACATTCATTGTGGGAAAAAAGTGAATTTCTGAGCGCGTTAAGCATTTGGAGTAATTTGCCGATTGGTTTCAGAACGGATTGCATTGAAGTTTATTATTTATTGCCAGACATTCATTGTGGGAAAAAAGTGATTTTCTCGGCGAATTAAGCATTTTGAGTAATTTGCCGATTGGTTTCAGAACGGCTTGCATCAAAATTAACTATTTTTTGCCAGACATTCATTGTGGAACAAAAGTGATTTTCTCGGCAAGTTAAGCATTTTGAGTAATTTGACGAATGGTTTCAGAACGGCTTGCATAAAAATTAACTATTTTTTGCCAGACATTCATTGTGGAACAAAAGTGATTTTCTCGGCAAGTTAAGCATTTTGAGTAATTTGCCGATTGGTTTCAGAACGGCTTGCATCAAAATTAAGTATTTTTTGCCAGACATTCATTGTGGAACAAAAGTGATTTTCTCGGCAAGTTAAGCATTTTGAGTAATTTGACGAATGGTTTCAGAACGGCGTGCATCAAAATTAACTATTTTTTGCCAGTCATTCATTGTGGAAAGAAAGTGATTTTCTTGGCGAGTTAAGCATTTTGAGTAATTTGCCGATTTGTTTCAGAACGGCTTGCATCACAATTAACTATTTTTTGCCAGACATTCATTGTGGGAAAAAAGTGATTTTCTCGGCGAGTTAAGCATTTTTTAGTAATTTGCGATTGGTTTCAGAACGGCTTGCATTGAAATTTAATATTTTTTGCCAGACATTCTTTGTGGAAAGAAAGTGATTTTCTCGGCGAGATAAGCATTTTGAGTAATTTGCCGATTGGTTTCAGAACGTCTTGCATCAAAATGAACTATTTTTTGCCAGACATTCATTGTGGGAAAAAAGTGATTTTCTCGGCGCGTTAAGCATTTTGAGTCATTTGCCGATTGGTTTCAGAACGGCTTGCATCAAAATCAACTATTTTTTGCCAGACATTCATTGTGGAACAAAAGTGATTTTCTCGGCAAGTTAAGCATTTTGAGTAATTTGACGAATGGTTTCAGAACGGCTTGCATCAAAATTAACTATTTTTTGCCAGTCATTCATTGTGGAAAGAAAGTGATTTTCTTGGCGAGTGAAGCATTTTGAGTAATTTGCCGATTTGTTTCAGAACGGCTTGCATCACAATTAACTATTTTTTGCCAGACATTCATTGTGGGAAAAAAGTAAATTTCTGAGCGCGTTCAGCATTTGGAGTAATTTGCCGATTGGTTTCAGAACGGCTTGCATCACAATTAACTATTTTCTGCCAGGCATTCATTGTGGAACAAAAGTGATTTGCTCGGCGAGTTAAGCATTTTGAGTAATTTGCCGATTGGTTTCAGAACGGCTTGCATTGAAATTAACTATTTTTTGCCAGACATTCATTGTGGAAAAAAGTGATTTTCTCGGCGAGTTAAGCATTTTGAGTAATTTGCCGATTGGTTTCAGAACGGCTTGCATTGAAATTTACTATTTTTTTTGCCAAATATTCATTGTGGAACAAAAGTGATTTTCTCGGAGAGTTAAGCATTTTGAGTAATTTGCCGATTGGTTTCAGAACGGATTGCATTGAAATTTATTATTTATTGCCAGACATTCATTGTGGGAAAAAAGTGAATTTCTCGGCGAGTTAAGGATTTTGAGTAATTTGCCGATTGGTTTCAGAACGGCTTGCATCAAAATTAACTATTTTTTGCCAGACATTCATTGTGGAACAAAAGTGATTTTCTCGGCAAGTTAAGCATTTTGAGTAATTTGACGAATGGTTTCAGAACGGCTTGCATCAAAATTAACTATTTTTTGCCAGACATTCATTGTGGAACAAAAGTGATTTTCTCGGCAAGTTAAGCATTTTGAGTAATTTGCCGATTGGTTTCAGAACGGCTTGCATCAAAATTAACTATTTTTTGCCAGACATTCATTGTGGAACAAAAGTGATTTTCTCGGCAAGTTAAGCATTTTGAGTAATTTGACGAATGGTTTCAGAACGGCGTGCATCAAAATTAACTATTTTTTGCCAGTCATTCATTGTGGAAAGAAAGTGATTTTCTTGGCGAGTTAAGCATTTTGAGTAATTTGCCGATTTATTTCAGAACGGCTTGCATCACAATTAACTATTTTTTGCCAGACATTCATTGTGGGAAAAAAGTGAATTTCTCAGCGCGTTAAGCATTTGGAGTAATTTGCCGATTGGTTTCAGAACGGCTTGCATCACAATTAACTATTTTCTGCTAGGCATTCATTGTGGAACAAAAGTGATTTTCTCAGCGAGTTAAGCATTTTGAGTAATTTGCCGATTGGTTTCAGAACGGCTTGCATTGAAATTAACTATTTTTTGCCAGACATTCATTGTGGAAAAAAGTGATTTTCTCGGCGAGTTAAGCATTTTGAGTAATTTGCGATAGGTTTCAGAACGGCTTACATTGAAATTTAATATTTCTTGCCAGACATTCATTGTGGAAAGAAAGTGATTTTCTCGGCGAGATAAGCATTTTGAGTAATTTGACGAATGGTTTCAGAACGGCTTGCATCAAAATTAACTATTTTTTTGCCAGTCATTGATTGTGGAAAGAAAGTGATTTTCTTGGCGAGTGAAGCATTTTGACTAATTTGCCGATTTGTTTCAGAACGGCTTGCATCACAATTTTTTGCCAGACATTCATTGTGGGAAAAAAGTGAATTTCTGAGCGCGTTAAGCATTTGGAGTAATTTGCCGATTGGTTTCAGAACGGCTTGCATCACAATTAACTATTTTCTGCCAGGCATTCATTGTGGAAAGAAAGTGATTTTCTCGGCGAGTTAAGCATTTTGAGTAATTTGCCGATTTGTTTCAGAACGGCTTGCATTGAAATTAACTATTTTTTGCCAGGCGTTCATTGTGGAGCAAAAGTGGTTATCTCGGCGAGTTAAGCATTTTGAGTAATTTGCCGATTGGTTTCAGAACGGCTTGCATTGAAATTTACTATTTTTTGCCAAATATTCATTGTGGGAAAAAAGTGAATTTCTCTGCGCGTTAAGCATTTTGAGTAATTTGCCGATTGGTTTCAGAACGGCGTGCATCACAATTAACTATTTTCTGCCCGGCATTCATTGTGGAACAAAAGTGATTTTCTCGGCGAGTTAAGCATTTTGAGTAATTTGCCGATTGGTTTCAGATCGGCTTGCATTGAAATTAACTATTTTTTGCCAGACATTCATTGTGGAAAGAAAGTGATTTTCTCGGCGAGTTAAGCATTTTGAGTAATTTGCCGATTGGTTTCAGAACGGCTTGCATCAAAATTAACTATTTTTTGCCAGACATTCATTGTGGAACAAAAGTGATTTTCTCGGCAAGTTCAGCATTTTGAGTAATTTGACGAATGGTTTCAGAACGGCTTGCATCAAAATTAACTATATTTTGCCAGTCATTCATTGTGGAAAGAAAGCGATTTTCTTGGCGAGTTAAGCATTTTGAGTAATTTGCCGATTTGTTTCAGAACGGCTTGCATTGAAATTTACTATTTTTTGCCAGACATTCATTGTGGAACAAAAGTGATTTTCTCGGCAAGTTAAGCATTTTGAGTAATTTGACGAATGGTTTCGGAACGGCTTGCATCAAAATTAACTATTTTTTCCCAGTCATTCATTGTGGAAAGGAAGTGAATTTCTGAGCGCGTTAAGCAATTGGAGTAATTTGCCGATTTGTTTCAGAACGGCTTGCACCACAATTAACTATTTGTTGCCAGACATTCATTGTGGGAAAAATGTGAATTTCTCAGCGCGGTGAGCATTTTGAGTAATTTGCCGATTGGTTTCAGAACGGCTTGCATTGAAATTTACTATTTTTTGCCAGACATTCATTGTGGAACAAAAGTGATTTTCTCGGCAAGTTAAGCATTTTGAGTAATTTGACGAATGGTTTCGGAACGGCTTGCATCAAAATTAACTATTTTTTCCCAGTCATTCATTGTGGAAAGGAAGTGAATTTCTGAGCGCGTTAAGCATTTGGAGTAATTTGCCGATTGGTTTCAGAACGGCTTGCATCACAATTAACTATTTTCTGCCAGGCATTCATTGTGGAAAGAAAGTGATTTTCTCGGCGAGTTAAGCATTTTGAGTAATTTGCCGATTGGTTTCAGAACGGCTTGCATTGAAATTAACTATTTTTTGCCAGGCGTTCATTGTGGAGCAAAAGTGGTTATCTCGGCGAGTTAAGCATTTTGAGTAATTTGCCGATTGGTTTCAGAACGGCTTGCATTGAAATTTACTATTTATTGCCATATATTCATTGTGGGAAAAAAGTGATTTTCTCGGCGAGATAAGCATTTTGAGTAATTTGCCGATTGGTTTCAGGACGTCTTGCATCAAAATTAATTATTTTTTGCCAGACATTCATTGTGGGAAAAAAGTGATTTTCTAGGCGCGTTAAGCATTTTGAGTAATTTGCCGATTGGTTTCAGAACGGATTGCATTGAAATTTACTATTTTTTGCCAAATATTCATTGTGGGAAAAAAGTGATTTTCTCGGCGAGTTAAGCATTTTGAGTAATTTGCCGATTTGTTTCAGAACGGCTTGCATCACAATTAACTATTTTTTGCCAGACGTTCATTGTGGGAAAAAAGTGAATTTCTCTGCGCGTTAAGCATTTTGAGTAATTTGCCGATTGGTTTCAGAACGGCTTGCATCACAATTAACTATTTTCTGCCCGGCATTCATTGTGGAACAAAAGTGATTTTCTCGGCGAGTTAAGCATTTTGAGTAATTTGCCGATTGGTTTCAGATCGGCTTGCATTGAAATTAACTATTTTTTGCCAGACATTCATTGTGGAAAGAAAGTGATTTTCTCGGCGAGTTAAGCATTTTGAGTAATTTGCGATTGGTTTCAGAACGGCTTGCATTGAAATTTAATATTTTTTGCCAGACATTCATTGTGGAAAGAAAGTGATTTTCTCGGCCAGATAAGCATTTTGAGTAATTTGCCGATTGGTTTCAGAACGTCTTGCATCAAAATGAACGATTTTTTGCCAGACATTCATTGTGGGAAAAAAGTGATTTTCTCGGCGCGTTAAGCATTTTGAGTCATTTGCCGATTGGTTTCAGAACGGCTTGCATTGAAATTTATTATTTATTGCCAGACATTCATTGTGGGAAAAAAGTGATTTTCTCGGCGAGTTAAGCATTTTGAGTAATTTGCCGATTGGTTTCAGAACGGCTTGCATCAAAATTAACTATTTTTTGCCAGACATTCATTGTGGAACAAAAGTGATTTTCTCGGCAAGTTAAGCATTTTGAGTAATTTGACGAATGGTTTCAGAACGGCTTGCATCACAATTAACTATTTTTTGCCAGACATTCATTGTGGGAAAAAAGTGAATTTCTGAGCGCGTTAAGCATTTGGAGTAATTTGCCGATTGGTTTCAGAACGGATTGCATTGAAGTTTATTATTTATTGCCAGACATTCATTGTGGGAAAAAAGTGATTTTCTCGGCGAATTAAGCATTTTGAGTAATTTGCCGATTGGTTTCAGAACGGCTTGCATCAAAATTAACTATTTTTTGCCAGACATTCATTGTGGAACAAAAGTGATTTTCTCGGCAAGTTAAGCATTTTGAGTAATTTGACGAATGGTTTCAGAACGGCTTGCATAAAAATTAACTATTTTTTGCCAGACATTCATTGTGGAACAAAAGTGATTTTCTCGGCAAGTTAAGCATTTTGAGTAATTTGCCGATTGGTTTCAGAACGGCTTGCATCAAAATTAAGTATTTTTTGCCAGACATTCATTGTGGAACAAAAGTGATTTTCTCGGCAAGTTAAGCATTTTGAGTAATTTGACGAATGGTTTCAGAACGGCGTGCATCAAAATTAACTATTTTTTGCCAGTCATTCATTGTGGAAAGAAAGTGATTTTCTTGGCGAGTTAAGCATTTTGAGTAATTTGCCGATTTGTTTCAGAACGGCTTGCATCACAATTAACTATTTTTTGCCAGACATTCATTGTGGGAAAAAAGTGATTTTCTCGGCGAGTTAAGCATTTTTTAGTAATTTGCGATTGGTTTCAGAACGGCTTGCATTGAAATTTAATATTTTTTGCCAGACATTCTTTGTGGAAAGAAAGTGATTTTCTCGGCGAGATAAGCATTTTGAGTAATTTGCCGATTGGTTTCAGAACGTCTTGCATCAAAATGAACTATTTTTTGCCAGACATTCATTGTGGGAAAAAAGTGATTTTCTCGGCGCGTTAAGCATTTTGAGTCATTTGCCGATTGGTTTCAGAACGGCTTGCATCAAAATCAACTATTTTTTGCCAGACATTCATTGTGGAACAAAAGTGATTTTCTCGGCAAGTTAAGCATTTTGAGTAATTTGACGAATGGTTTCAGAACGGCTTGCATCAAAATTAACTATTTTTTGCCAGTCATTCATTGTGGAAAGAAAGTGATTTTCTTGGCGAGTGAAGCATTTTGAGTAATTTGCCGATTTGTTTCAGAACGGCTTGCATCACAATTAACTATTTTTTGCCAGACATTCATTGTGGGAAAAAAGTAAATTTCTGAGCGCGTTCAGCATTTGGAGTAATTTGCCGATTGGTTTCAGAACGGCTTGTATCACAATTAACTATTTTCTGCCAGGCATTCATTGTGGAACAAAAGTGATTTGCTCGGCGAGTTAAGCATTTTGAGTAATTTGCCGATTGGTTTCAGAACGGCTTGCATTGAAATTAACTATTTTTTGCCAGACATTCATTGTGGAAAAAAGTGATTTTCTCGGCGAGTTAAGCATTTTGAGTAATTTGCCGATTGGTTTCAGAACGGCTTGCATTGAAATTTACTATTTTTTTTGCCAAATATTCATTGTGGAACAAAAGTGATTTTCTCGGAGAGTTAAGCATTTTGAGTAATTTGCCGATTGGTTTCAGAACGGATTGCATTGAAATTTATTATTTATTGCCAGACATTCATTGTGGGAAAAAAGTGAATTTCTCGGCGAGTTAAGGATTTTGAGTAATTTGCCGATTGGTTTCAGAACGGCTTGCATCAAAATTAACTATTTTTTGCCAGACATTCATTGTGGAACAAAAGTGATTTTCTCGGCAAGTTAAGCATTTTGAGTAATTTGACGAATGGTTTCAGAACGGCTTGCATCAAAATTAACTATTTTTTGCCAGACATTCATTGTGGAACAAAAGTGATTTTCTCGGCAAGTTAAGCATTTTGAGTAATTTGCCGATTGGTTTCAGAACGGCTTGCATCAAAATTAACTATTTTTTGCCAGACATTCATTGTGGAACAAAAGTGATTTTCTCGGCAAGTTAAGCATTTTGACTAATTTGACGAATGGTTTCAGAACGGCGTGCATCAAAATTAACTATTTTTTGCCAGTCATTCATTGTGGAAAGAAAGTGATTTTCTTGGCGAGTTAAGCATTTTGAGTAATTTGCCGATTTATTTCAGAACGGCTTGCATCACAATTAACTATTTTTTGCCAGACATTCATTGTGGGAAAAAAGTGAATTTCTCAGCGCGTTAAGCATTTGGAGTAATTTGCCGATTGGTTTCAGAACGGCTTGCATCACAATTAACTATTTTCTGCTAGGCATTCATTGTGGAACAAAAGTGATTTTCTCAGCGAGTTAAGCATTTTGAGTAATTTGCCGATTGGTTTCAGAACGGCTTGCATTGAAATTAACTATTTTTTGCCAGACATTCATTGTGGAAAAAAGTGATTTTCTCGGCGAGTTAAGCATTTTGAGTAATTTGCGATAGGTTTCAGAACGGCTTACATTGAAATTTAATATTTCTTGCCAGACATTCATTGTGGAAAGAAAGTGATTTTCTCGGCGAGATAAGCATTTTGAGTAATTTGACGAATGGTTTCAGAACGGCTTGCATCAAAATTAACTATTTTTTTGCCAGTCATTGATTGTGGAAAGAAAGTGATTTTCTCGGCGAGTGAAGCATTTTGACTAATTTGCCGATTTGTTTCAGAACGGCTTGCATCACAATTTTTTGCCAGACATTCATTGTGGGAAAAAAGTGAATTTCTGAGCGCGTTAAGCATTTGGAGTAATTTGCCGATTGGTTTCAGAACGGCTTGCATCACAATTAACTATTTTCTGCCAGGCATTCATTGTGGAAAGAAAGTGATTTTCTCGGCGAGTTAAGCATTTTGAGTAATTTGCCGATTTGTTTCAGAACGGCTTGCATTGAAATTAACTATTTTTTGCCAGGCGTTCATTGTGGAGCAAAAGTGGTTATCTCGGCGAGTTAAGCATTTTGAGTAATTTGCCGATTGGTTTCAGAACGGCTTGCATTGAAATTTACTATTTTTTGCCAAATATTCATTGTGGGAAAAAAGTGAATTTCTCTGCGCGTTAAGCATTTTGAGTAATTTGCCGATTGGTTTCAGAACGGCGTGCATCACAATTAACTATTTTCTGCCCGGCATTCATTGTGGAACAAAAGTGATTTTCTCGGCGAGTTAAGCATTTTGAGTAATTTGCCGATTGGTTTCAGATCGGCTTGCATTGAAATTAACTATTTTTTGCCAGACATTCATTGTGGAAAGAAAGTGATTTTCTCGGCGAGTTAAGCATTTTGAGTAATTTGCCGATTGGTTTCAGAACGGCTTGCATCAAAATTAACTATTTTTTGCCAGACATTCATTGTGGAACAAAAGTGATTTTCTCGGCAAGTTCAGCATTTTGAGTAATTTGACGAATGGTTTCAGAACGGCTTGCATCAAAATTAACTATATTTTGCCAGTCATTCATTGTGGAAAGAAAGCGATTTTCTTGGCGAGTTAAGCATTTTGAGTAATTTGCCGATTTGTTTCAGAACGGCTTGCATTGAAATTTACTATTTTTTGCCAGACATTCATTGTGGAACAAAAGTGATTTTCTCGGCAAGTTAAGCATTTTGAGTAATTTGACGAATGGTTTCGGAACGGCTTGCATCAAAATTAACTATTTTTTCCCAGTCATTCATTGTGGAAAGGAAGTGAATTTCTGAGCGCGTTAAGCAATTGGAGTAATTTGCCGATTTGTTTCAGAACGGCTTGCACCACAATTAACTATTTGTTGCCAGACATTCATTGTGGGAAAAATGTGAATTTCTCAGCGCGGTGAGCATTTTGAGTAATTTGCCGATTGGTTTCAGAACGGCTTGCATTGAAATTTACTATTTTTTGCCAGACATTCATTGTGGAACAAAAGTGATTTTCTCGGCAAGTTAAGCATTTTGAGTAATTTGACGAATGGTTTCGGAACGGCTTGCATCAAAATTAACTATTTTTTCCCAGTCATTCATTGTGGAAAGGAAGTGAATTTCTGAGCGCGTTAAGCATTTGGAGTAATTTGCCGATTGGTTTCAGAACGGCTTGCATCACAATTAACTATTTTCTGCCAGGCATTCATTGTGGAAAGAAAGTGATTTTCTCGGCGAGTTAAGCATTTTGAGTAATTTGCCGATTGGTTTCAGAACGGCTTGCATTGAAATTAACTATTTTTTGCCAGACATTCATTGTGGGAAAAAAGTGATTTTCTCGGCGCGTTGAGCATTTTGATGAATTTGCCGATTGGTTTCAGAACGGCTTGCATTGAAATTTACTATTTTTTGCCAGACATTCATTGTGGAACAAAAGTGATTTTCTCGGAGAGTTAAACATTTTGAGTAATTTGCCGATTGCTTTCAGAACGGCTTGCATTGAAATTTACTATTTATTGCCATATATTCATTGTGGGAAAAAAGTGATTTTCTCGGCGAGATAAGCATTTTGAGTAATTTGCCGATTGGTTTCAGGGCGTCTTGCATCAAAATTAATTATTTTTTGCCAGACATTCATTGTGGGAAAAAAGTGATTTTCTCGGCGCGTTAAGCATTTTGAGTAATTTGCCGATTGGTTTCAGAACGGATTGCATTGAAATTTACTATTTTTTGCCAAATATTCATTGTGGGAAAAAAGTGATTTTCTCGGCGAGTTAAGCATTTTGAGTAATTTGCCGATTTGTTTCAGAACGGCTTGCATCACAATTAACTATTTTTTGCCAGACGTTCATTGTGGGAAAAAAGTGAATTTCTCTGCGTGTTAAGCATTTTGAGTAATTTGCCGATTGGTTTCAGAACGGCTTGCATCAGAATTAACTATTTTCTGCCCGGCATTCATTGTGGAACAAAAGTGATTTTCTCGGCGAGTTAAGCATTTTGAGTAATTTGCCGATTGGTTTCAGAACGGCTTGCATTGAAATTAACTATTTTTTGCCAGGCGTTCATTGTGGAGCAAAAGTGGTTATCTCGGCGAGTTAAGCATTTTGAGTAATTTGCCGATTGGTTTCAGAACGGCTTGCATTGAAATTTAATATTTTTTGCCAGACATTCATTGTGGAAAGAAAGTGGTTTTCTCGGCGAGATAAGCATTTTGAGTAATTTGCCGATTGGTTTCAGAACGTCTTGCATCAAAATGAACTATTTTTTGCCAGACATTCATTGTGGGAAAAAAGTGATTTTCTCGGCGCGTTGAGCATTTTGATGAATTTGCCGATTGGTTTCAGAACGGCTTGCATTGAAATTTACTATTTTTTGCCAGACATTCATTGTGGAACAAAAGTGATTTTCTCGGAGAGTTAAACATTTTGAGTAATTTGCCGATTGCTTTCAGAACGGCTTGCATTGAAATTTACTATTTATTGCCATATATTCATTGTGAGAAAAAAGTGATTTTCTCGGCGAGATAAGCATTTTGAGTAATTTGCCGATTGGTTTCAGGACGTCTTGCATCAAAATTAATTATTTTTTGCCAGACATTCATTGTGGGAAAAAAGTGATTTTCTCGGCGCGTTAAGCATTTTGAGTAATTTACCGATTGGTTTCAGAACGGATTGCATTGAAATTTACTATTTTTTGCCAAATATTCATTGTGGGAAAAAAGTGATTTTCTCGGCGAGTTAAGCATTTTGAGTAATTTGCCGATTTGTTTCAGAACGCTTGCATCACAATTAACTATTTTTTGCCAGACGTTCATTGTGGGAAAAAAGTGAATTTCTCTGCGTGTTAAGCATTTTGAGTAATTTGCCGATTGGTTTCAGAACGGCTTGCATCAGAATTAACTATTTTCTGCCCGGCATTCATTGTGGAACAAAAGTGATTTTCTCGGCGAGTTAAGCATTTTGAGTAATTTGCCGATTGGTTTCAGATCGGCTTGCATTGAAATTAACTATTTTTTGCCAGACATTCATTGTGGAAAGAAAGTGATTTTCTCGGCGAGTTAAGCATTTTGAGTAATGTGCCGATTGGTTTCAGAACGGTTTGCATCAAAATTAACTATTTTTTGCCAGACATTCATTGTGGAACAAAAGTGATTTTCTCGGCAAGTTCAGCATTTTGAGTAATTTGACGAATGGTTTCAGAACGGCTTGCATCAAAATTAACTATATTTTGCCAGTCATTCATTGTGGAAAGAAAGCGATTTTCTTGGCGAGTTAAGCATTTTGAGTAATTTGCCGATTTGTTTCAGAACGGCTTGCACCACAATTAACTATTTGTTGCCAGACATTCATTGTGGGAAAAATGTGAATTTCTCAGCGCGGTAAGCATTTTGAGTAATTTGCCGATTGGTTTCAGAACGGCTTGCATTGAAATTTACTATTTTTTGCCAGGCATTCATTGTGGAACAAAAGTGATTTTCTCGGCAAGTTAAGCATTTTGAGTAATTTGACGAATGGTTTCGGAACGGCTTGCATCAAAATTAACTATTTTTTCCCAGTCATTCATTGTGGAAAGGAAGTGATTTTCTTGGCGAGTTAAGCATTTTGAGTAATTTCCGATTTGTTTCAGAACGGCTTGCATCACAATTAACTATTTTCTGCCAGGCATTCATTGTGGAACAAAAGTGATTTTCTTGGCGAGTTAAGCATTTTGAGTAATTTGCCGATTTGTTTCAGAACGGCTTGCACCACAATTAACTATTTTTTGCCAGACATTCATTGTGGGAAAAAAGTGAATTTCTCAGCGCGGTAAGCATTTTGAGTAATTTGCCGATTGGTTTCAGAACGGCTTGCATTGAAATTTACTGTTTTTTGCCAGACATTCATTGTGGAACAAAAGTGATTTTCTCGGCGAGTTAAGCATTTTGAGTAAATTGCCGATTGGTTTCAGAACGGCTTGCATCAAAATTAACTATTATTTGCCAGACATTCATTGTGGAACAAAAGTGATTTTTCTCCGCCAGTTAAGCATTTTGAGTAATTTGCCGATTGGTTTCAGAACGGCTTGCATTGAAATTTACTATTTTTTGCCAGACATTCATTGTGGAACAAAAGTGATTTTCTCGGAGAGTTAAGCATTTTGAGTAATTTGCCGATTGGTTTCAGAACGGCTTGCATCAAAATTAACTATTTTTTGCCAGACATTCATTGTGGAAAGAAAGTGATTTTCTCGGCAAGTTAAGCATTTTGAGTAATTTGACGAATGGTTTCAGAACGGCTTGCATCAAAATTAACTATTTTTTGCCAGTCATTCATTGTGGAAATGAAGTGATTTTCTTGGCGAGTTAAGCATTTTGAGTAATTTGCCGATTTGTTTCAGAACGGCTTGCATCACAATTAACTATTTTTTGCCAGACATTCATTGTAGGAAAAAAGTGAATTTCTCAGCGCGTTCAGCATTTTGAGTAATTTGCCGATTGGTTTCAGAACGGCTTGCATCACAATTAACTATTTTCTGCCAGGCATTCATTGTGGAACAAAAGTGATTTTCTCGGCGAGTAAAGCATTTTGAGTAATTTGCCGATTGGTTTCAGAACGGCTTGCATCAAAATTAACTATTTTTTGCCAGACATTCATTGTGGAACAAAAGTGATTTTCTCGGCAAGTTAAGCATTTTGAGTAATTTGCCGATTTGTTTCAGAACGGCGTGCACCACAATTAACTATTTTTTTGCCAGACATTCATTGTGGGAAAAAAGTGAATTTCTCAGCGCGGTTAGCATTTTGAGTAATTTGCCGATTGGTTTCAGAACGGCTTGCATTGAAATTTACTATTTTTTGCCAGACATTCACTGTGGAACAAAAGTGATTTTCTCGGAAAGTTAAGCATTTTGAGTAATTTGCCGATTGTTTTCAGAACGGCTTGCATCAAAATTAACTATTTTTTGCCAGACATTCATTGTGGAACAAAAGTGATTTTCTCGGCAAGTTAAGCATTTTGTGTAATTTGACGAATGGTTTCAGAACGGCTTGCATCAAAATGAACTATTTTTTGCCAGTCATTCATTTTGGAAAGAAAGTGATTTTCTTGGCGAGTTAAGCATTCTGAGTAATTTGCCGATTTGATTCAGAACGGCTTGCATCACAATTAACTACTTTTTGCCAGGCATTCATTGTGGGAAAAAAGTGAATTTCTCAGCGCGTTAAGCATTTTGAGTAATTTGCCGATTGGTTTCAGAACGGCTTGCATCACAATTAACTATTTTCTGCCAGGCATTCATTGTGGAACAAAAGTGATTTTCTCGGCGAGTTAAGCATTTTGAGTAATTTGCCGAATGGTTTCAGAACGGCTTGCATTGAAATTAACTCTTTTTTGCCAGACATTCATTGTGGAAAGAAAGTGATTTGCTCGGCAAGTTAAGCATTTTGAGTAATTTGACGAATGGTTTCAGAACGGCTTGCATCAAAATTAACTATTTTTTGCCAGTCATTCATTGTGGAAAGGAAGTGATTTTCTCGGCGAGTTAAGCATTTTGAGTAATTTGCCGATTTGTTTCAGAACGGCTTGCATCACAATTAACTATTTTTTGCCAGACATTCATTGTAGGAAAAAAGTGAATTTCTCAGCGCGTTAAGCATTTTGAGTAATTTGCCGATTGGTTTCAGAACGGCTTGCATCACAATTAACTATTTTCTGCCAGGCATTCATTGTGGAACAAAAGTGATTTTCTCGGCGAGTAAAGCATTTTGAGTAATTTGCCGATTGGTTTCAGAACGGCTTGCATCAAAATGAACTATTTTTTGCCAGTCATTCATTGTGGAAAGAAATTGATTTTCTTGGCGAGTTAAGCATTCTGAGTAATTTGCCGATTTGTTTCAGACCGGCTTGCATCACAATTAACTACTTTTTGCCAGGCATTCATTGTGGGAAAAAATGTGAATTTCTCAGCGCGTTAAGCATTTTGAGTAATTTGCCGATTGGTTTCAGAACGGCTTGCATCACAATTAACTATTTTCTGCCAGGCATTCATTTTGGAACAAAAGTGATTTTCTCGGCGAGTTAAGCATTTTGAGTAATTTGCCGATTGGTTTCAGAACGGCTTGCATTGAAATTAACTCTTTTTTGCCAGACATTCATTGTGGAAAGAAAGTGATTTTCTTGGCGAGTTAAGCATTTTGAGTAATTTGACGAATGGTTTCAGAACGGCTTGCATCGCAATTAACTATTTTCTGCCAGGCATTCATTGTGGAACAAAAGTGACTTTCTTGGCGAGTTAAGCATTTTAAGTAATTTGCCGATTTATTTCAGAACGGCTTGCATCACAATTAACTACTTTTTGCCAGGCATTCATTGTGGGGAAAAAAGTGAATTTCTCAGCGCGTTAAGCATTTTGAGTAATTTGCCGATTGGTTTCAGAACGTCTTGCATTGAAATTAACTATTTTCTGCCAGGCATTCATTGTGGAACAAAAGTGACTTTCTTGGCGAGTTAAGCATTTTGAATAATTTGCCGATTTGTTTCAGAACGGCTTGAACCACAATGAACTATTTTTTGCCAGACATTCATTGTGGGAAAAAAGTGAATTTCTCAGCGCGGGAAGCATTTTGAGTAATTTGCCGATTGGTTTCAGAACGGCTTGCATTGAAATTTACTATTTTTTGCCAGACATTCATTGTGGAAAGAAAGTGATTTTCTTGGCGAGTTAAGCATTTTGAGTAATTTGCCGATTGGTTTCAGAACGGCTTGCATTGAAATTTACTATTTTTTGCCAAATATTCATTGTGGGAAAAAAGTGATTTTCTCGGCGAGTTAAGCATTTGGAGTAATTTGCCGATTGGTTTCAGAACGGCTTGCATCGCAATTAACTATTTTCTGCCAGGCATTCATTGTGGAACAAAAGTGATTTTCTCGGCGAGTTAAGCATTTTGAGTAATTTGCCGATTGGTTTCAGAACGGCTTGCATCAAAATTAACTATTTTTTGCCAGACATTCATTGTGAAACAAAAGTGATTTTCTCGGCAAGTTAAGCATTTTGAGTAATTTGACGAATGGTTTCAGAACGGCTTGCATCAAAATTAACTATTTTTTGCCAGTCATTCATTGTGGAACAAAAGTGATTTTCTCGGCGCGTTAAGCATTTTGAGTAATTTGCCGATTGGTTTCAGAACGGCTTGCATCACAATTAAACTATTTTTTGCCAGACATTCATTGTGGGGAAAAAGTGAATTTCTCAGCGCGTTAAGCATTTTGAGTAATTTGCCGATTATTTCAGAACGGCTTGCATCACAATTAACTATTTTCTGCCAGGCATTCATTGTGGAACAAAAGTGATTTTCTCGGCAAGTTAAGCATTTTGAGTAATTTGACGAATGGTTTCAGAACGGCGTGCATCAAAATTAACTATTTTTTGCCAGTCATTCATTGTGGAAAGAAAGTGATTTTCTTGGCGAGTTAATCATTTTGAGTAATTTGCCGATTTGTTTCAGAACGGCTTGCATCACAATTAACTATTTTTTGCCAGACATTCATTGTGGGAAAAAAGTGAATTTCTCAGCGCGTTAAGCATTTGGAGTAATTTGCCGATTGGTTTCAGAACGGCTTGCATCACAATTAACTATTTTCTGCTAGGCATTCATTGTGGAACAAAATGATTTTCTCAGCGAGTTAAGCATTTTGAGTAATTTGCCGATTGGTTTCAGAACGGCTTGCATTGAAATTAACTATTTTTTGCCAGACAGTCATTGTGGAAAAAAGTGATTTTCTCGGCGAGTTAAGCATTTTGAGTAATTTGCGATTGGTTTCATAACGGCTTGCATTGAAATTTAATATTTTTTGCCAGACATTCATTGTGGAAAGAAAGTGATTTTCTCGGCGAGATAAGCATTTTGAGTAATTTGCCGATTGGTTTCAGAACGGCTTGCATTGAAATTTATTATTTATTGCCAGACATTCATTGTGGGAAAAAAGTGATTTTCTCGGCGAGTTAAGCATTTTGAGTAATTTGCCGATTGGTTTCAGAACGGCTTGCATCAAAATTAACTATTTTTTGCCAGACATTCATTGTGGAACAAAAGTGATTTTCTCGGCAAGTTAAGCATTTTGAGTAATTTGACGAATGGTTTCAGAACGGCTTGCATCACAATTAACTATTTTTTGCCAGACATTCATTGTGCGAAAAAAGTGAATTTCTGAGCGCGTTAAGCATTTGGAGTAATTTGCCGATTGGTTTCAGAACGGATTGCATTGAAATTTATTATTTATTGCCAGACATTCATTGTGGGAAAAAAGTGATTTTCTCGGCGAATTAAGCATTTTGAGTAATTTGCCGATTTGTTTCAGAACGGCTTGCATCAAAATTAACTATTTTTTGCCAGACATTCATTGTGGAACAAAAGTGATTTTCTTGGCAAGTTAAGCATTTTGAGTAATTTGCCGATTGGTTTCAGAACGGCTTGCATCAAAATTAACTATTTTTTGCCAGACATTCATTGTGGAACAAAAGTGATTTTCTCGGCAAGTTAAGCATTTTGAGTAATTTGACGAATGGTTTCAGAACGGCGTGCATCAAAATTAACTATTTTTTGCCAGTCATTCATTGTGGAAAGAAAGTGATTTTCTTGGCGAGTTAAGCATTTTGAGTAATTTGCCGATTTGTTTCAGAACGGCTTGCATCACAATTAACTATTTTTTGCCACACATTCATTGTGGGAAAAAAGTGATTTTCTCGGCGCGTTAAGCATTTTGAGTCATTTGGCGATTGGTTTCAGAACGGCTTGCATTGAAATTTATTATTTATTGCCAGACATTCATTGTGGGAAAAAAGTGATTTTCTCGGCGAGTTAAGCATTTTGAGTAATTTGCCGATTGGTTTCAGAACGGCTTGCATCAAAATTAACTATTTTTTGCCAGACATTCATTGTGGAACAAAAGTGATTTTCTCGGCAAGTTAAGCATTTTGAGTAATTTGACGAATGGTTTCAGAACGGCTTGCATCAAAATTTACTATTTTTTGCCAGTCATTCATTGTGGAAAGAAAGTGATTTTCTTGGCGAGTGAAGCATTTTGAGTAATTTGCCGATTTGTTTCAGAACGGCTTGCATCACAATTAACTCTTTTTTGCCAGACATTCATTGTGGGAAAAAAGTGAATTTCTGAGCGCGTTAAGCATTTGGAGTAATTTGCCGATTGGTTTCAGAACGGCTTGCATCAAAATTAACTATTTTTTGCCAGACATTCATTGTGGAACAAAAGTGATTTTCTCGGCAAGTTTAGCATTTTGAGTAATTTGACGAATGGTTTCAGAACGGCTTGCATCAAAATTAACTATTTTTTGCCAGACATTCATCGTGGAACAAAAGTGATTTTCTCGGCAAGTTAAGCATTTTGAGTAATTTGCCGATTGGTTTCAGAACGGCTTGCATCAAAATTAACTATTTTTTGCCAGACATTCATTGTGGGAAAAAAGTTAATTTCTCAGCGCGTTAAGCATTTGGAGTAATTTGCCGATTGGTTTCAGAACGGCTTGCATCACAATTAACTATTTTCTGCCAGGCATTCATTGTGGAACAAAAGTGAATTTCTTGGCGAGTTAAGCATTTTGAATAATTTGCCGATTTGTTTCAGAACGGCTTGAACCACAATGAACTATTTTTTGCCAGACATTCATTGTGGGAAAAAAGTGAATTTCTCAGCGCGGGAAGCATTTTGAGTAATTTGCCGATTGGTTTCAGAACGGCTTGCATTGAAATTTACTATTTTTTGCCAGACATTCATTGTGGAAAGAAAGTGATTTTCTTGGCGAGTTAAGCATTTTGAGTAATTTGCCGATTGGTTTCAGAACGGCTTGCATTGAAATTTACTATTTTTTGCCAAATATTCATTGTGGAACAAAAGTGATTTTCTCGGCGAGTAAAGCATTTTGAGTAATTTGCCGATTGGTTTCAGAACGGCTTGCATCAAAATGAACTATTTTTTGCCAGTCATTCATTGTGGAAAGAAATTGATTTTCTTGGCGAGTTAAGCATTCTGAGTAATTTGCCGATTTGTTTCAGACCGGCTTGCATCACAATTAACTACTTTTTGCCAGGCATTCATTGTGGGAAAAAAAGTGAATTTCTCAGCGCGTTAAGCATTTTGAGTAATTTGCCGATTGGTTTCAGAACGGCTTGCATCACAATTAACTATTTTCTGCCAGGCATTCATTGTGGAACAAAAGTGATTTTCTCGGCGAGTTAAGCATTTTGAGTAATTTGCCGATTGGTTTCAGAACGGCTTGCATTGAAATTAACTCTTTTTTGCCAGACATTCATTGTGGAAAGAAAGTGATTTTCTTGGCGAGTTAAGCATTTTGAGTAATTTGACGAATGGTTTCAGAACGGCTTGCATCGCAATTAACTATTTTCTGCCAGGCATTCATTGTGGAACAAAAGTGACTTTCTTGGCGAGTTAAGCATTTTGAGTAATTTGCCGATTTATTTCAGAACGGCTTGCATCACAATTAACTACTTTTTGCCAGGCATTCATTGTGGGGAAAAAAGTGAATTTCTCAGCGCGTTAAGCATTTTGAGTAATTTGCCGATTGGTTTCAGAACGTCTTGCATTGAAATTAACTATTTTCTGCCAGGCATTCATTGTGGAACAAAAGTGACTTTCTTGGCGAGTTAAGCATTTTGAATAATTTGCCGATTTGTTTCAGAACGGCTTGAACCACAATGAACTATTTTTTGCCAGACATTCATTGTGGGAAAAAAGTGAATTTCTCAGCGCGGGAAGCATTTTGAGTAATTTGCCGATTGGTTTCAGAACGGCTTGCATTGAAATTTACTATTTTTTGCCAGACATTCATTGTGGAAAGAAAGTGATTTTCTTGGCGAGTTAAGCATTTTGAGTAATTTGCCGATTGGTTTCAGAACGGCTTGCATTGAAATTTACTATTTTTTGCCAGACATTCATTGTGGAAAGAAAGTGATTTTCTTGGCGAGTTAAGCATTTTGAGTAATTTGCCGATTGGTTTCAGAACGGCTTGCATTGAAATTTACTATTTTTTGCCAAATATTCATTGTGGAACAAAAGTGATTTTCTCGGCGAGTAAAGCATTTTGAGTAATTTGCCGATTGGTTTCAGAACGGCTTGCATCAAAATGAACTATTTTTTGCCAGTCATTCATTGTGGAAAGAAATTGATTTTCTTGGCGAGTTAAGCATTCTGAGTAATTTGCCGATTTGTTTCAGACCGGCTTGCATCACAATTAACTACTTTTTGCCAGGCATTCATTGTGGGAAAAAAAGTGAATTTCTCAGCGCGTTAAGCATTTTGAGTAATTTGCCGATTGGTTTCAGAACGGCTTGCATCACAATTAACTATTTTCTGCCAGGCATTCATTGTGGAACAAAAGTGATTTTCTCGGCGAGTTAAGCATTTTGAGTAATTTGCCGATTGGTTTCAGAACGGCTTGCATTGAAATTAACTCTTTTTTGCCAGACATTCATTGTGGAAAGAAAGTGATTTTCTTGGCGAGTTAAGCATTTTGAGTAATTTGACGAATGGTTTCAGAACGGCTTGCATCGCAATTAACTATTTTCTGCCAGGCATTCATTGTGGAACAAAAGTGACTTTCTTGGCGAGTTAAGCATTTTGAGTAATTTGCCGATTTATTTCAGAACGGCTTGCATCACAATTAACTACTTTTTGCCAGGCATTCATTGTGGGGAAAAAAGAGAATTTCTCAGCGCGTTAAGCATTTTGAGTAATTTGCCGATTGGTTTCAGAACGTCTTGCATTGAAATTAACTATTTTCTGCCAGGCATTCATTGTGGAACAAAAGTGACTTTCTTGGCGAGTTAAGCATTTTGAATAATTTGCCGATTTGTTTCAGAACGGCTTGAACCACAATGAACTATTTTTTGCCAGACATTCATTGTGGGAAAAAAGTGAATTTCTCAGCGCGGGAAGCATTTTGAGTAATTTGCCGATTGGTTTCAGAACGGCTTGCATTGAAATTTACTATTTTTTGCCAGACATTCATTGTGGAAAGAAAGTGATTTTCTTGGCGAGTTAAGCATTTTGAGTAATTTGCCGATTGGTTTCAGAACGGCTTGCATTGAAATTTACTATTTTTTGCCAAATATTCATTGTGGGAAAAAAGTGATTTTCTCGGCGAGTTAAGCATTTGGAGTAATTTGCCGATTGGTTTCAGAACGGCTTGCATCGCAATTAACTATTTTCTGCCAGGCATTCATTGTGGAACAAAAGTGATTTTCTCGGCGAGTTAAGCATTTTGAGTAATTTGCCGATTGGTTTCAGAACGGCTTGCATCAAAATTAACTATTTTTTGCCAGACATTCATTGTGAAACAAAAGTGATTTTCTCGGCAAGTTAAGCATTTTGAGTAATTTGACGAATGGTTTCAGAACGGCTTGCATCAAAATTAACTATTTTTTGCCAGTCATTCATTGTGGAACAAAAGTGATTTTCTCGGCGCGTTAAGCATTTTGAGTAATTTGCCGATTGGTTTCAGAACGGCTTGCATCACAATTAAACTATTTTTTGCCAGACATTCATTGTGGGGAAAAAGTGAATTTCTCAGCGCGTTAAGCATTTTGAGTAATTTGCCGATTATTTCAGAACGGCTTGCATCACAATTAACTATTTTCTGCCAGGCATTCATTGTGGAACAAAAGTGATTTTCTCAGCAAGTTAAGCATTTTGAGTAATTTGACGAATGGTTTCAGAACGGCGTGCATCAAAATTAACTATTTTTTGCCAGTCATTCATTGTGGAAAGAAAGTGATTTTCTTGGCGAGTTAAGCATTTTGAGTAATTTGCCGATTTGTTTCAGAACGGCTTGCATCACAATTAACTATTTTTTGCCAGACATTCATTGTGGGAAAAAAGTGAATTTCTCAGCGCGTTAAGCATTTGGAGTAATTTGCCGATTGGTTTCAGAACGGCTTGCATCACAATTAACTATTTTCTGCTAGGCATTCATTGTGGAACAAAATGATTTTCTCAGCGAGTTAAGCATTTTGAGTAATTTGCCGATTGGTTTCAGAACGGCTTGCATTGAAATTAACTATTTTTTGCCAGACAGTCATTGTGGAAAAAAGTGATTTTCTCGGCGAGTTAAGCATTTTGAGTAATTTGCGATTGGTTTCATAACGGCTTGCATTGAAATTTAATATTTTTTGCCAGACATTCATTGTGGAAAGAAAGTGATTTTCTCGGCGAGATAAGCATTTTGAGTAATTTGCCGATTGGTTTCAGGACGGCTTGCATTGAAATTTATTATTTATTGCCAGACATTCATTGTGGGAAAAAAGTGATTTTCTCGGCGAGTTAAGCATTTTGAGTAATTTGCCGATTGGTTTCAGAACGGCTTGCATCAAAATTAACTATTTTTTGCCAGACATTCATTGTGGAACAAAAGTGATTTTCTCGGCAAGTTAAGCATTTTGAGTAATTTGACGAATGGTTTCAGAACGGCTTGCATCACAATTAACTATTTTTTGCCAGACATTCATTGTGCGAAAAAAGTGAATTTCTGAGCGCGTTAAGCATTTGGAGTAATTTGCCGATTGGTTTCAGAACGGATTGCATTGAAATTTATTATTTATTGCCAGACATTCATTGTGGGAAAAAAGTGATTTTCTCGGCGAATTAAGCATTTTGAGTAATTTGCCGATTTGTTTCAGAACGGCTTGCATCAAAATTAACTATTTTTTGCCAGACATTCATTGTGGAACAAAAGTGATTTTCTTGGCAAGTTAAGCATTTTGAGTAATTTGCCGATTGGTTTCAGAACGGCTTGCATCAAAATTAACTATTTTTTGCCAGACATTCATTGTGGAACAAAAGTGATTTTCTCGGCAAGTTAAGCATTTTGAGTAATTTGACGAATGGTTTCAGAACGGCGTGCATCAAAATTAACTATTTTTTGCCAGTCATTCATTGTGGAAAGAAAGTGATTTTCTTGGCGAGTTAAGCATTTTGAGTAATTTGCCGATTTGTTTCAGAACGGCTTGCATCACAATTAACTATTTTTTGCCACACATTCATTGTGGGAAAAAAGTGATTTTCTCGGCGCGTTAAGCATTTTGAGTCATTTGCCGATTGGTTTCAGAACGGCTTGCATTGAAATTTATTATTTATTGCCAGACATTCATTGTGGGAAAAAAGTGATTTTCTCGGCGAGTTAAGCATTTTGAGTAATTTGCCGATTGGTTTCAGAACGGCTTGCATCAAAATTAACTATTTTTTGCCAGACATTCATTGTGGAACAAAAGTGATTTTCTCGGCAAGTTAAGCATTTTGAGTAATTTGACGAATGGTTTCAGAACGGCTTGCATCAAAATTTACTATTTTTTGCCAGTCATTCATTGTGGAAAGAAAGTGATTTTCTTGGCGAGTGAAGCATTTTGAGTAATTTGCCGATTTGTTTCAGAACGGCTTGCATCACAATTAACTCTTTTTTGCCAGACATTCATTGTGGGAAAAAAGTGAATTTCTGAGCGCGTTAAGCATTTGGAGTAATTTGCCGATTGGTTTCAGAACGGCTTGCATCAAAATTAACTATTTTTTGCCAGACATTCATTGTGGAACAAAAGTGATTTTCTCGGCAAGTTTAGCATTTTGAGTAATTTGACGAATGGTTTCAGAACGGCTTGCATCAAAATTAACTATTTTTTGCCAGACATTCATCGTGGAACAAAAGTGATTTTCTCGGCAAGTTAAGCATTTTGAGTAATTTGCCGATTGGTTTCAGAACGGCTTGCATCAAAATTAACTATTTTTTGCCAGACATTCATTGTGGGAAAAAAGTTAATTTCTCAGCGCGTTAAGCATTTGGAGTAATTTGCCGATTGGTTTCAGAACGGCTTGCATCACAATTAACTATTTTCTGCCAGGCATTCATTGTGGAACAAAAGTGACTTTCTTGGCGAGTTAAGCATTTTGAATAATTTGCCGATTTGTTTCAGAACGGCTTGAACCACAATGAACTATTTTTTGCCAGACATTCATTGTGGGAAAAAAGTGAATTTCTCAGCGCGGGAAGCATTTTGAGTAATTTGCCGATTGGTTTCAGAACGGCTTGCATTGAAATTTACTATTTTTTGCCAGACATTCATTGTGGAAAGAAAGTGATTTTCTTGGCGAGTTAAGCATTTTGAGTAATTTGCCGATTGGTTTCAGAACGGCTTGCATTGAAATTTACTATTTTTTGCCAAATATTCATTGTGGGAAAAAAGTGATTTTCTCGGCGAGTTAAGCATTTTGAGTAATTTGCCGATTGGTTTCAGAACGGCTTGCATCGCAATTAACTATTTTCTGCCAGGCATTCATTGTGGAACAAAAGTGATTTTCTCGGCGAGTTAAGCATTTTGAGTAATTTGCCGATTGGTTTCAGAACGGCTTGCATCAAAATTAACTATTTTTTGCCAGACATTCATTGTGAAACAAAAGTGATTTTCTCGGCAAGTTAAGCATTTTGAGTAATTTGACGAATGGTTTCAGAACGGCTTGCATCAAAATTAACTATTTTTTGCCAGTCATTCATTGTGGAACAAAAGTGATTTTCTCGGCGCGTTAAGCATTTTGAGTAATTTGCCGATTGGTTTCAGAACGGCTTGCATCACAATTAAACTATTTTTTGCCAGACATTCATTGTGGGGAAAAAGTGAATTTCTCAGCGCGTTAAGCATTTTGAGTAATTTGCCGATTATTTCAGAACGGCTTGCATCACAATTAACTATTTTCTGCCAGGCATTCATTGTGGAACAAAAGTGATTTTCTCGGCAAGTTAAGCATTTTGAGTAATTTGACGAATGGTTTCAGAACGGCGTGCATCAAAATTAACTATTTTTTGCCAGTCATTCATTGTGGAAAGAAAGTGATTTTCTTGGCGAGTTAAGCATTTTGAGTAATTTGCCGATTTGTTTCAGAACGGCTTGCATCACAATTAACTATTTTTTGCCAGACATTCATTGTGGGAAAAAAGTGAATTTCTCAGCGCGTTAAGCATTTGGAGTAATTTGCCGATTGGTTTCAGAACGGCTTGCATCACAATTAACTATTTTCTGCTAGGCATTCATTGTGGAACAAAATGATTTTCTCAGCGAGTTAAGCATTTTGAGTAATTTGCCGATTGGTTTCAGAACGGCTTGCATTGAAATTAACTATTTTCTGCCAGACAGTCATTGTGGAAAAAAGTGATTTTCTCGGCGAGTTAAGCATTTTGAGTAATTTGCGATTGGTTTCATAACGGCTTGCATTGAAATTTAATATTTTTTGCCAGACATTCATTGTGGAAAGAAAGTGATTTTCTCGGCGAGATAAGCATTTTGAGTAATTTGCCGATTGGTTTCAGAACGGCTTGCATTGAAATTTATTATTTATTGCCAGACATTCATTGTGGGAAAAAAGTGATTTTCTCGGCGAGTTAAGCATTTTGAGTAATTTGCCGATTGGTTTCAGAACGGCTTGCATCAAAATTAACTATTTTTTGCCAGACATTCATTGTGGAACAAAAGTGATTTTCTCGGCAAGTTAAGCATTTTGAGTAATTTGACGAATGGTTTCAGAACGGCTTGCATCACAATTAACTATTTTTTGCCAGACATTCATTGTGGGAAAAAAGTGAATTTCTGAGCGCGTTAAGCATTTGGAATAATTTGCCGATTGGTTTCAGAACGGATTGCATTGAAATTTATTATTTATTGCCAGACATTCATTGTGGGAAAAAAGTGATTTTCTCGGCGAATTAAGCATTTTGAGTAATTTGCCGATTTGTTTCAGAACGGCTTGCATCAAAATTAACTATTTTTTGCCAGACATTCATTGTGGAACAAAAGTGATTTTCTTGGCAAGTTAAGCATTTTGAGTAATTTGCCGATTGGTTTCAGAACGGCTTGCATCAAAATTAACTATTTTTTGCCAGACATTCATTGTGGAACAAAAGTGATTTTCTCGGCAAGTTAAGCATTTTGAGTAATTTGACGAATGGTTTCAGAACGGCGTGCATCAAAATTAACTATTTTTTGCCAGTCATTCATTGTGGAAAGAAAGTGATTTTCTTGGCGAGTTAAGCATTTTGAGTAATTTGCCGATTTGTTTCAGAACGGCTTGCATCACAATTAACTATTTTTTGCCACACATTCATTGTGGGAAAAAAGTGATTTTCTCGGCGCGTTAAGCATTTTGAGTCATTTGCCGATTGGTTTCAGAACGGCTTGCATTGAAATTTATTATTTATTGCCAGACATTCATTGTGGGAAAAAAGTGATTTTCTCGGCGAGTTAAGCATTTTGAGTAATTTGCCGATTGGTTTCAGAACGGCTTGCATCAAAATTAACTATTTTTTGCCAGACATTCATTGTGGAACAAAAGTGATTTTCTCGG
The DNA here is from genome assembly GCF_047496885.1 of Scyliorhinus torazame. Lineage (NCBI taxonomy): Eukaryota > Metazoa > Chordata > Chondrichthyes > Carcharhiniformes > Scyliorhinidae > Scyliorhinus > Scyliorhinus torazame. Next base: position 53,997 of record NW_027308167.1, read on the forward strand.
CAAGTTAAGCATTTTGAGTAATTTGACGAATGGTTTCAGAACGGCTTGCATCAAAATTTACTATTTTTTGCCAGTCATTCATTGTGGAAAGAAAGTGATTTTCTTGGCGAGTGAAGCATTTTGAGTAATTTGCCGATTTGTTTCAGAACGGCTTGCATCACAATTAACTCTTTTTTGCCAGACATTCATTGTGGGAAAAAAGTGAATTTCTGAGCGCGTTAAGCATTTGGAGTAATTTGCCGATTGGTTTCAGAACGGCTTGCATCAAAATTAACTATTTTTTGCCAGACATTCATTGTGGAACAAAAGTGATTTTCTCGGCAAGTTTAGCATTTTGAGTAATTTGACGAATGGTTTCAGAACGGCTTGCATCAAAATTAACTATTTTTTGCCAGACATTCATCGTGGAACAAAAGTGATTTTCTCGGCAAGTTAAGCATTTTGAGTAATTTGCCGATTGGTTTCAGAACGGCTTGCATCAAAATTAACTATTTTTTGCCAGACATTCATTGTGGGAAAAAAGTTAATTTCTCAGCGCGTTAAGCATTTGGAGTAATTTGCCGATTGGTTTCAGAACGGCTTGCATCACAATTAACTATTTTCTGCTAGGCATTCATTGTGGAACAAAAGTGATTTTCTCAGCGAGTTAAGCATTTTGAGTAATTTGCCGATTGGTTTCAGAACGGCTTGCATTGAAATTAACTATTTTTTGCCAGACATTCATTGTGGAAAAAAGTGATTTTCTCGGCGAGTTAAGCATTTTGAGTAATTTGCGATAGGTTTCAGAACGGCTTGCATTGAAATTTAATATTTTTTGCCAGACATTCATTGTGGAAAGAAAGTGATTTTCTCGGCGAGATAAGCATTTTGAGTAATTTGCCGATTGGTTTCAGAACGTCTTGCATCAAAATGAACTATTTTTTGCCAGACATTCGTTGTGGGAAAAAAGTGATTTTCTCGGCGCGTTAAGCATTTTGAGTAATTTGCCGATTGGTTTCAGAACGGCTTGCATTGAAATTTATTATTTATTGCCAGACATTCATTGTGGGAAAAAAGTGATTTTCTCGGCGTGTTAAGCATTTTGAATAATTTGCCGATTGGTTCCAGAACGGCTTGCATCAAAATTAACTATTTTTTGCGAGACATTCATTGTGGAACAAAAGTGATTTTCTCGGCAAGATAAGCATTTTGAGTAATTTGACGAATGGTTTCAGAACGGCTTGCATCAAAATTAACTATTTTTTGCCAGACATTCATTGTGGAACAAAAGTGATTTTCTCGGCAAGTTAAGCATTTTGACGAATGGTTTCAGAACGGCTTGCATCAAAATTAACTATTTTTTCCCAGTCATTCATTGTGGAAAGGAAGTGATTTTCTTGGCGAGTTAAGCATTTTGAGTAATTTCCGATTTGTTTCAGAACGGCTTGCATCACAATTAACTATTTTTTGCCAGACATTCATTGTGGGAAAAAAGTGTATTTCTCAGCGCGTTAAGCATTTTGAATAATTTGGCGATTGGTTTCAGAACGGCTTGCATCACAATTAACTATTTTCTGCCAGGCATTCATTGTGGAACAAAAGTGATTTTCTTGGCGAGTTAAGCATTTTGAGTAATTTGCCGATTGGTTTCAGAACGGCTTGCACCACAATTAACTATTTTTTGCCAGACATTCATTGTGGGAAAAAAGTGAATTTCTCAGCGCGGTAAGCATTTTGAGTAATTTGCCGATTGGTTTCAGAACGGCTTGCATTGAAATTTACTATTTTTTGCCAGACATTCATTGTGGAACAAAAGTGATTTTCTCGGCGAGTTAAGCATTTTGAGTAATTTGCCGATTGGTTTCAGAACGGCTTGCACCACAATTAACTATTTTTTGCCAGACATTCATTGTCGGAAAAAAGTGATTTTCTCGGCGCGTTGAGCATTTTGATGAATTTGCCGATTGGTTTCAGAACGGCTTGCATTGAAATTTACTATTTTTTGCCAGACATTCATTGTGGAACAAAAGTGATTTTCTCGGAGAGTTAAACATTTTGAGTAATTTGCCGATTGGTTTCAGAACGGCTTGCATTGAAATTTACTATTTATTGCCATATATTCATTGTGGGAAAAAAGTGATTTTCTCGGCGAGATAAGCATTTTGAGTAATTTTCCGATTGGTTTCAGGACGTCTTGCATCAAAATTAATTATTTTTTGCCAGACATTCATTGTGGGAAAAAAGTGATTTTCTCGGCGCGTTAAGCATTTTGAGTAATTTGCCGATTGGTTTCAGAACGGATTGCATTGAAATTTACTATTTTTTGCCAGACATTCATTGTGGAACAAAAGTGATTTTCTCGAAGAGTTAAGCATTTTGAGTAATTTGCCGATTTGTTTCAGAACGGCTTGCATCACAATTAACTATTTTTTACCAGACGTTCATTGTGGGAAAAAAGTGAATTTCTCTGCGCGTTAAGCATTTTGAGTAATTTGCCGATTGGTTTCAGAACGGCTTGCATCACAATTAACTATTTTCTGCCCGGCATTCATTGTGGAACAAAAGTGATTTTCTCGGCGAGTTAAGCATTTTGAGTAATTTGCCGGTTGGTTTCAGATCGGCTTGCATTGAAATTAACTATTTTTTGCCAGACATTCATTGTGGAAAGAAAGTGATTTTCTCGGCGAGTTAAGCATTTTGAGTAATTTGCCGATTGGTTTCAGAACGGCTTGCATCAAAATTAACTATTTTTTGCCAGACATTCATTGTGGAACAAAAGTGATTTTCTCGGCAAGTTCAGCATTTTGAGTAATTTGACGAATGGTTTCAGAACGGCTTGCATCAAAATTAACTATATTTTGCCAGTCATTCATTGTGGAAAGAAAGCGATTTTCTTGGCGAGTTAAGCATTTTGAGTAATTTGCCGATTTGTTTCAGAACGGCTTGCACCACAAATAACTATTTGTTGCCAGACATTCATTGTGGGAAAAATGTGAATTTCTCAGCGCGGTAAGCATTTTGAGTAATTTGCCGATTGGTTTCAGAACGGCTTGCATTGAAATTTACTATTTTTTGCCAGACATTCATTGTGGAACAAAAGTGATTTTCTCGGCAAGTTAAGCATTTTGACGAATGGTTTCAGAACGGCTTGCATCAAAATTAACTATTTTTTCCCAGTCATTCATTGTGGAAAGGAAGTGATTTTCTTGGCGAGTTAAGCATTTTGAGTAATTTCCGATTTGTTTCAGAACGGCTTGCATCACAATTAACTATTTTTTGCCAGACATTCATTGTGGGAAAAAAGTGTATTTCTCAGCGCGTTAAGCATTTTGAATAATTTGGCGATTGGTTTCAGAACGGCTTGCATCACAATTAACTATTTTCCGCCAGGCATTCATTGTGGAACAAAAGTGATTTTCTTGGCGAGTTAAGCATTTTGAGTAATTTGCCGATTGGTTTCAGAACGGCTTGCACCACAATTAACTATTTTTTGCCAGACATTCATTGTGGGAAAAAAGTGTTTTTCTCAGCGCGGTAAGCATTTTGAGTAATTTGCCGATTGGTTTCAGAACGGCTTGCATTGAAATTTACTATTTTTTGCCAGACATTCATTGTGGAACAAAAGTGATTTTCTCGGCGAGTTAAGCATTTTGAGTAAATTGCCGATTGGTTTCAGAACGGCTTGCATCAAAATTAACTATTATTTGCCAGACATTCATTGTGGAACAAAAGTGATTTTCTCCGCCAGTTAAGCATTTTGAGTAATTGGCCGATTGGTTTCAGAACGGCTTGCATTGAAATTTACTATTTTTTGCCCGGCATTCATTGTGGAACAAAAGTGATTTTCTCGGCGAGTTAAGCATTTTGAGTAATTTGCCGGTTGGTTTCAGATCGGCTTGCATTGAAATTAACTATTTTTTGCCAGACATTCATTGTGGAAAGAAAGTGATTTTCTCGGCGAGTTAAGCATTTTGAGTAATTTGCCGATTGGTTTCAGAACGGCTTGCATCAAAATTAACTATTTTTTGCCAGACATTCATTGTGGAACAAAAGTGATTTTCTCGGCAAGTTCAGCATTTTGAGTAATTTGACGAATGGTTTCAGAACGGCTTGCATCAAAATTAACTATATTTTGCCAGTCATTCATTGTGGAAAGAAAGCGATTTTCTTGGCGAGTTAAGCATTTTGAGTAATTTGCCGATTTGTTTCAGAACGGCTTGCACCACAATTAACTATTTGTTGCCAGACATTCATTGTGGGAAAAATGTGAATTTCTCAGCGCGGTAAGCATTTTGAGTAATTTGCCGATTGGTTTCAGAACGGCTTGCATTGAAATTTACTATTTTTTGCCAGACATTCATTGTGGAACAAAAGTGATTTTCTCGGCAAGTTAAGCATTTTGACGAATGGTTTCAGAACGGCTTGCATCAAAATTAACTATTTTTTCCCAGTCATTCATTGTGGAAAGGAAGTGATTTTCTTGGCGAGTTAAGCATTTTGAGTAATTTCCGATTTGTTTCAGAACGGCTTGCATCACAATTAACTATTTTTTGCCAGACATTCATTGTGGGAAAAAAGTGTATTTCTCAGCGCGTTAAGCATTTTGAATAATTTGGCGATTGGTTTCAGAACGGCTTGCATCACAATTAACTATTTTCTGCCAGGCATTCATTGTGGAACAAAAGTGATTTTCTTGGCGAGTTAAGCATTTTGAGTAATTTGCCGATTGGTTTCAGAACGGCTTGCACCACAATTAACTATTTTTTGCCAGACATTCATTGTGGGAAAAAAGTGTTTTTCTCAGCGCGGTAAGCATTTTGAGTAATTTGCCGATTGGTTTCAGAACGGCTTGCATTGAAATTTACTATTTTTTGCCAGACATTCATTGTGGAACAAAAGTGATTTTCTCGGCGAGTTAAGCATTTTGAGTAAATTGCCGATTGGTTTCAGAACGGCTTGCATCAAAATTAACTATTATTTGCCAGACATTCATTGTGGAACAAAAGTGATTTTCTCCGCCAGTTAAGCATTTTGAGTAATTGGCCGATTGGTTTCAGAACGGCTTGCATTGAAATTTACTATTTTTTGCCAGACATTCATAGTGGAACAAAAGTGATTTTCTCGGAGAGTTAAGCATTTTGAGTAATTTGCCGATTGGTTTCAGAACGGCTTGCATCAAAATTAACTATTTTTTGCCAGACATTCATTGTGGAACAAAAGTGATTTTCTCGGCAAGTTAAGCATTTTGAGTAATTTGACGAATGGTTTCAGAACGGCTTGCATCAAAATTAACTATTTTTTGCCAGTCATTCATTGTGGAAAGGAAGTGATTTTCTTAGCGAGTTAAGCATTTTGAGTAATTTGCCGATTTGTTTCAGAACGGCTTGCATCACAATTAACTATTTTTTGCCAGTCATTCATTGTGGAAAGGAAGTGATTTTCTTGGCGAGTTAAGCATTTTGAGTAATTTGCCGATTTGTTTCAGAACGGCTTGCATCAAAATTTACTATTTTTTGCCAGACATTCATTGTGGGATTAAAGTGAATTTCTCAGCGCGTTAAGCATTTTGAGTAATTTGCCGATTGGTTTCAGAACGGCTTGCTTCAACATTTACTATTTTTTGCCAGACATTCATTGTGGGAAAAAAGTGATTTTCTCGGCGAGTTAAGCATTTTGAATAATTTGCCGATTTGTTTCAGAACGGCTTGCATCACAATTAACTATTTTTTGCCAGGCGTTCATTGTGGAGCAAAAATGATTTTCTCGGTGAGTTATGCATTTTGAGTAATTTGCCGTTTGGTTTCAGAACGGCTTGCATTGAAATTTAATATTTTTTGCCAGACATTCATTGTGGAAAGAAAGTGATTTTCTCGGCGAGTTAACCATTTTGAGTAATTTGCCGATTGGTTTCAGAACGGCTTGCATCAAAATGAAATATTTTTTGCCAGACTTTCATTGTGGGAAAAAAGTGATTTTCTCGGCGCGTTAAGCATTTTGAGTAATTTGCCAATTGGTTTCAGAACGGCTTGCATTGAAATTCACTATTTATTGCCAGACATTCATTGTGGGAAAAAAGTGATTTTCTCGGCGAGTTAAGCATTTTGAGTAATTTGCCGATTGGTTTCAGAACGGCTTGCATCAAAATTAACTATTTTTTGCCAGTCATTCATTGTGGAAAGAAAGTGATTTTCTTGGCGAGTTAAGCATTTTGAGTAATTTGCGGATTTGTTTCAGAACGGCTTGCATCAAAATTAACTATTATTTGCCAGACATTCATTGTGGAACAAAAGTGATTTTCTCCGCCAGTTAAGCATTTTGAGTAATTTGCCGATTGGTTTCAGAACGGCTTGCATTAAAATTTACTATTTTTTGCCAGACATTCATTGTGGGAAAAAAGTGATTTTCTCGGCGAGTTAAGCATTTTGAGTAATTTGCCGATTTGTTTCAGAACGGCTTGCATCACAATTAACTATTTTTTGCCAGGCGTTCATTGTGGAGCAAAAATGATTTTCTCGGTGAGTTATGCATTTTGAGTAATTTGCCGTTTGGTTTCAGAACGGCTTGCATTGAAATTTAATATTTTTTGCCAGACATTCATTGTGGAAAGAAAGTGATTTTCTCGGCGAGTTAACCATTTTGAGTAATTTGCCGATTTGTTTCAGAACGGCTTGCATCACAATTAACTATTTTTTGCCAGACATTCATTGTAGGAAAAAAGTGTATTTCTCAGCGCGTTAAGCATTTTGAGTAATTTGCCGATTGGTTTCAGAACGGCTTGCATCACAATTAACTATTTTCTGCCAGGCATTCATTGTGGAACAAAAGTGATTTTCTCGGCGAGTAAAGCATTTTGAGTAATTTGCCGATTGGTTTCAGAACGGCTTGCATCACAATTAACTATTTTCTGCCAGGCATTCATTGTGGAACAAAAGTGATTTTCTTGGCGAGTTAAGCATTTTGAGTAATTTGACGAATGGTTTCAGAACGGCTTGCATCAAAATTAACTATTTTTTGCCAGTCATTCATTGTGGAAAGGAAGTGATTTTCTTGGCGAGTTAAGCATTTTGAATAATTTGCCGATTTGTTTCAGAACGGCTTGCATCAAAATTTACTATTTTTTGCCAGACATTCATTGTGGGATTAAAGTGAATTTCTCAGCGCGTTAAGCATTTTGAGTAATTTGCCGATTGGTTTCAGAACGGCTTGCATCAAAATTTACTATTTTTTGCCAGACATTCATTGTGGGAAAAAAGTGATTTTCTCGGCGAGTTAAGCATTTTGAGTAATTTGCCGATTTGTTTCAGAACGGCTTGCATCACAATTAACTATTTTTTGCCAGGCGTTCATTGTGGAGCAAAAATGATTTTCTCGGTGAGTTATGCATTTTGAGTAATTTGCCGTTTGGTTTCAGAACGGCTTGCATTGAAATTTAATATTTTTTGCCAGACATTCATTGTGGAAAGAAAGTGATTTTCTCGGCGAGTTAACCATTTTGAGTAATTTGCCGATTGGTTTCAGAATGGCTTGCATCAAAATGAAATATTTTTTGCCAGACTTTCATTGTGGGAAAAAAGTGATTTTCTCGGCGCGTTAAGCATTTTGAGTAATTTGCCAATTGGTTTCAGAACGGCTTGCATTGAAATTCACTATTTATTGCCAGACATTCATTGTGGGAAAAAAGTGATTTTCTCGGCGAGTTAAGCATTTTGAGTAATTTGCCGATTGGTTTCAGAACGGCTTGCATCAAAATTAACTATTTTTTGCCAGTCATTCATTGTGGAAAGAAAGTGATTTTCTCGGCGAGTTAAGCATTTTGAGTAATTTGCCGATTTGTTTCAGAACGGCTTGCATCACAATTAACTATTTTTTGCCAGGCGTTCATTATGGAGCAAAAATGATTTTCTCGGTGAGTTATGCATTTTGAGTAATTTGCCGTTTGGTTTCAGAACGGCTTGCATTGAAATTTAATATTTTTTTGCCAGACATTCATTGTGGAAAGAAAGTGATTTTCTCGGCGAGTTAACCATTTTGAGTAATTTGCCGATTGGTTTCAGAACGGCTTGCATCAAAATGAAATATTTTTTGCCAGACTTCCATTGTGGGAAAAAAGTGATTTTCTCGGCGCGTGAAGCATTTTGAGTAATTTGCCAATTGGTTTCAGAACGGCTTGCATTGAAATTCACTATTTATTGCCAGACATTCATTGTGGGAAAAAAGTGATTTTCTCGGCGTTTTAAGCATTTTGAGTAATTTGCCGATTGGTTTCAGAACGGCTTGCATCAAAATTAACTATTTTTTGCCAGTCATTCATTGTGGAAAGAAAGTGATTTTCTTGGCGAGTTAAGCATTTTGAGTAATTTGCGGATTTGTTTCAGAACGGCTTGCATCAAAATTAACTATTATTTGCCAGAGTTTCATTGTGGAACAAAAGTGATTTTCTCCGCCAGTTAAGCATTTTGAGTAATTTGCCGATTGGTTTCAGAACGGCTTGCATCAAAATTAACTATTTTTTGCCAGTCATTCATTGTGGAAAGAAAGTGATTTTCTTGGCGAGTTAAGCATTTTGAGTAATTTGCCGATTTGTTTCAGAACGGCTTGCATCAAAATTAACTATTTTTTGCCAGTCATTCATTGTGGAACAAAAGTGATTTTCTCCGCCAGTTAAGCATTTTGAGTAATTTGCCGATTGGTTTCAGAACGGCTTGCATTTAAATTTACTATTTTTTGCCAGACATTCATTGTAGGAAAAAAGTGAATTTCTCAGCGCGTTAAGCATTTTGAGTAATTTGCCGATTGGTTTCAGAACGGCTTGCATCACAATTAACTATTTTCTGCCAGGCATTCATTGTGGAACAAAAGTGATTTTCTCGGCGAGTTAAGCATTTTGAGCAATTTGCCGATTGGTTTCAGAACGGCTTGCATTGAAATTAACTCTTTTTTGCCAGGCATTCATTGTGGAAAGAAAGTGATTTTCTTGGCGAGTTAAGCATTTTGAGTAATTTGCCGATTTGTTTCAGAACGGCTTGCATCACAATTAACTATTTTTTGCCAGACATTCATTGTGGGAAAAAAGTGAATTTCTCAGCGCGTTAAGCATTTTGAGTAATTTGCCGATTGGTTTCAGAACGGCTTGCATCACAATTAACTATTTTCTGCCAGGCATTCATTGTGGAACAAAAGTGATTTTCTCGGCGAGTTAAGCATTTTGAGTAATTTGCCGATTGGTTTCAGAACGGCTTGCATTGAAATTAACTATTTTTTGCCAGACATTCATTGTGGAGCAAAAGTGATTTTCTCGGCGCGCTAAGCATTTTGAGTAATTTGCCGATAGGTTTCAGAACAGCTTGCATCAAAATTAACTATTTTTTGCCAGACATTCATTGAGGAACAAAAGTGATTTTCTCGGCGAGTTAAGCATTTTGAGTAATTTGCCGATTTGTTTCAGAACGGCTTGCATCACAATTAACTATTTTTTGCCAGGCGTTCATTGTGGAGCAAAAATGATTTTCTCGGTGAGTTATGCATTTTGAGTAATTTGCCGTTTGGTTTCAGAACGGCTTGCATTGAAATTTAGTATTTCTTGCCAAATATTCATTGTGGAACAAAAGTGATTTTCTCGGCAAGTTAAGCATTTTGAGTAATTTGACGAATGGTTTCAGAACGGCTTGCATCAAAATTAACTATTTTTTGCCAGTCATTCATTGTGGAAAGAAAGTGATTTTCTCGGCGAGTTAAGCATTTTGAGTAATTTGCCGATTTGTTTCAGAACGGCTTGCATCAAAATTAACTATTTTTTGCCAGTCATTCATTGTGGAAAGAAAGTGATTTTCTCGGCGAGTTAAGCATTTTGAGTAATTTGCCGATTTGTTTCAGAACGGCTTGCATCAAAATTAACTATTATTTGCCAGACATTCATTGTAGGAAAAAAGTGAATTTCTCAGCGCGTTAAGCATTTTGAGTAATTTGCCGATTGGTTTCAGAACGGCTTGCATCACAATTAACTATTTTCTGCCAGGCATTCATTGTGGAACAAAAGTGATTTTCTCGGCGAGTTAAGCATTTTGAGCAATTTGCCGATTGGTTTCAGAACGGCTTGCATCACAATTAACTATTTTCTGCCAGGCATTCATTGTGGAACAAAAGTGATTTTCTCGGCGAGTAAAGCATTTTGAGTAATTTGCCGATTGGTTTCAGAACGGCTTGCATCACAATTAACTATTTTCTGCCAGGCATTCATTGTGGAACAAAAGTGATTTTCTTGGCGAGTTAAGCATTTTGAGTAATTTGACGAATGGTTTCAGAACGGCTTGCATCAAAATTAACTATTTTTTGCCAGTCATTCATTGTGGAAAGGAAGTGATTTTCTTGGCGAGTTAAGCATTTTGAATAATTTGCCGATTTGTTTCAGAACGGCTTGCATCAAAATTTACTATTTTTTGCCAGACATTCATTGTGGGATTAAAGTGAATTTCTCAGCGCGTTAAGCATTTTGAGTAATTTGCCGATTGGTTTCAGAACGGCTTGCATCAAAATTTACTATTTTTTGCCAGACATTCATTGTGGGAAAAAAGTGATTTTCTCGGCGAGTAAAGCATTTTGAGTAATTTGCCGATTGGTTTCAGAACGGCTTGCATCACAATTAACTATTTTCTGCCAGGCATTCATTGTGGAACAAAAGTGATTTTCTTGGCGAGTTAAGCATTTTGAGTAATTTGACGAATGGTTTCAGAACGGCTTGCATTGAAATTCACTATTTATTGCCAGACATTCATTGTGGGAAAAAAGTGATTTTCTCGGCGTTTTAAGCATTTTGAGTAATTTGCCGATTGGTTTCAGAATGGCTTGCATCAAAATTAACTATTTTTTGCCAGTCATTCATTGTGGAAAGAAAGTGATTTTCTTGGCGAGTTAAGCATTTTGAGTAATTTGCCGATTTGTTTCAGAACGGCTTGCATCAAAATTAACTATTTTTTGCCAGTCATTCATTGTGGAACAAAAGTGATTTTCTCCGCCAGTTAAGCATTTTGAGTAATTTGCCGATTGGTTTCAGAACGGCTTGCATTTAAATTTCCTATTTTTTGCCAGACATTCATTGTAGGAAAAAAGTGAATTTCTCAGCGCGTTAAGCATTTTGAGTAATTTGCCGATTGGTTTCAGAACGGCTTGCATCACAATTAACTATTTTCTGCCAGGCATTCATTGTGGAACAAAAGTGATTTTCTCGGCGAGTTAAGCATTTTGAGCAATTTGCCGATTGGTTTCAGAACGGCTTGCATTGAAATTAACTCTTTTTTGCCAGGCATTCATTGTGGAAAGAAAGTGATTTTCTTGGCGAGTTAAGCATTTTGAGTAATTTGCCGATTTGTTTCAGAACGGCTTGCATCACAATTAACTATTTTTTGCCAGACATTCATTGTGGGAAAAAAGTGAATTTCTCAGCGCGTTAAGCATTTTGAGTAATTTGCCGATTGGTTTCAGAACGGCTTGCATCACAATTAACTATTTTCTGCCAGGCATTCATTGTGGAACAAAAGTGATTTTCTCGGCGAGTTAAGCATTTTGAGTAATTTGCCGATTGGTTTCAGAACGGCTTGCATTGAAATTAACTATTTTTTGCCAGACATTCATTGTGGAGCAAAAGTGATTTTCTCGGCGCGCTAAGCATTTTGAGTAATTTGCCGATAGGTTTCAGAACAGCTTGCATCAAAATTAACTATTTTTTGCCAGACATTCATTGAGGAACAAAAGTGATTTTCTCGGCGAGTTAAGCATTTTGAGTAATTTGCCGATTTGTTTCAGAACGGCTTGCATCACAATTAACTATTTTTTGCCAGGCGTTCATTGTGGAGCAAAAATGATTTTCTCGGTGAGTTATGCATTTTGAGTAATTTGCCGTTTGGTTTCAGAACGGCTTGCATTGAAATTTAGTATTTCTTGCCAAATATTCATTGTGGAACAAAAGTGATTTTCTCGGCAAGTTAAGCATTTTGAGTAATTTGACGAATGGTTTCAGAACGGCTTGCATCAAAATTAACTATTTTTTGCCAGTCATTCATTGTGGAAAGAAAGTGATTTTCTCGGCGAGTTAAGCATTTTGAGTAATTTGCCGATTTGTTTCAGAACGGCTTGCATCAAAATTAACTATTATTTGCCAGACATTCATTGTAGGAAAAAAGTGAATTTCTCAGCGCGTTAAGCATTTTGAGTAATTTGCCGATTGGTTTCAGAACGGCTTGCATCACAATTAACTATTTTCTGCCAGGCATTCATTGTGGAACAAAAGTGATTTTCTCGGCGAGTTAAGCATTTTGAGCAATTTGCCGATTGGTTTCAGAACGGCTTGCATCACAATTAACTATTTTCTGCCAGGCATTCATTGTGGAACAAAAGTGATTTTCTCGGCGAGTAAAGCATTTTGAGTAATTTGCCGATTGGTTTCAGAACGGCTTGCATCACAATTAACTATTTTCTGCCAGGCATTCATTGTGGAACAAAAGTGATTTTCTTGGCGAGTTAAGCATTTTGAGTAATTTGACGAATGGTTTCAGAACGGCTTGCATCAAAATTAACTATTTTTTGCCAGTCATTCATTGTGGAAAGGAAGTGATTTTCTTGGCGAGTTAAGCATTTTGAATAATTTGCCGATTTGTTTCAGAACGGCTTGCATCAAAATTTACTATTTTTTGCCAGACATTCATTGTGGGATTAAAGTGAATTTCTCAGCGCGTTAAGCATTTTGAGTAATTTGCCGATTGGTTTCAGAACGGCTTGCATCAAAATTTACTATTTTTTGCCAGACATTCATTGTGGGAAAAAAGTGATTTTCTCGGCGAGTTAAGCATTTTGAGTAATTTGCCGATTTGTTTCAGAACGGCTTGCATCACAATTAACTATTTTTTGCCAGGCGTTCATTGTGGAGCAAAAATGATTTTCTCGGTGAGTTATGCATTTTGAGTAATTTGCCGTTTGGTTTCAGAACGGCTTGCATTGAAATTTAATATTTTTTGCCAGACATTCATTGTGGAAAGAAAGTGATTTTCTCGGCGAGTTAACCATTTTGAGTAATTTGCCGATTGGTTTCAGAATGGCTTGCATCAAAATTAACTATTTTTTGCCAGACATTCATTGAGGAACAAAAGTGATTTTCTCGGCGAGTTAAGCATTTTGAGTAATTTGCCGATTTGTTTCAGAACGGCTTGCATCACAATTAACTATTTTTTGCCAGGCGTTCATTGTGGAGCAAAAATGATTTTCTCGGTGAGTTATGCATTTTGAGTAATTTGCCGTTTGGTTTCAGAACGGCTTGCATTGAAATTTAGTATTTCTTGCCAAATATTCATTGTGGAACAAAAGTGATTTTCTCGGCAAGTTAAGCATTTTGAGTAATTTGACGAATGGTTTCAGAACGGCTTGCATCAAAATTAACTATTTTTTGCCAGTCATTCATTGTGGAAAGAAAGTGATTTTCTCGGCGAGTTAAGCATTTTGAGTAATTTGCCGATTTGTTTCAGAACGGCTTGCATCAAAATTAACTATTTTTTGCCAGTCATTCATTGTGGAAAGAAAGTGATTTTCTCGGCGAGTTAAGCATTTTGAGTAATTTGCCGATTTGTTTCAGAACGGCTTGCATCAAAATTAACTATTATTTGCCAGACATTCATTGTAGGAAAAAAGTGAATTTCTCAGCGCGTTAAGCATTTTGAGTAATTTGCCGATTGGTTTCAGAACGGCTTGCATCACAATTAACTATTTTCTGCCAGGCATTCATTGTGGAACAAAAGTGATTTTCTCGGCGAGTTAAGCATTTTGAGCAATTTGCCGATTGGTTTCAGAACGGCTTGCATCACAATTAACTATTTTCTGCCAGGCATTCATTGTGGAACAAAAGTGATTTTCTCGGCGAGTAAAGCATTTTGAGTAATTTGCCGATTGGTTTCAGAACGGCTTGCATCACAATTAACTATTTTCTGCCAGGCATTCATTGTGGAACAAAAGTGATTTTCTTGGCGAGTTAAGCATTTTGAGTAATTTGACGAATGGTTTCAGAACGGCTTGCATCAAAATTAACTATTTTTTGCCAGTCATTCATTGTGGAAAGGAAGTGATTTTCTTGGCGAGTTAAGCATTTTGAATAATTTGCCGATTTGTTTCAGAACGGCTTGCATCAAAATTTACTATTTTTTGCCAGACATTCATTGTGGGATTAAAGTGAATTTCTCAGCGCGTTAAGCATTTTGAGTAATTTGCCGATTGGTTTCAGAACGGCTTGCATCAAAATTTACTATTTTTTGCCAGACATTCATTGTGGGAAAAAAGTGATTTTCTCGGCGAGTTAAGCATTTTGAGTAATTTGCCGATTTGTTTCAGAACGGCTTGCATCACAATTAACTATTTTTTGCCAGGCGTTCATTGTGGAGCAAAAATGATTTTCTCGGTGAGTTATGCATTTTGAGTAATTTGCCGTTTGGTTTCAGAACGGCTTGCATTGAAATTTAATATTTTTTGCCAGTCATTCATTGTGGAAAGAAAGTGATTTTCTCGGCGAGTTAACCATTTTGAGTAATTTGCCGATTGGTTTCAGAATGGCTTGCATCAAAATGAAATATTTTTTGCCAGACTTTCATTGTGGGAAAAAAGTGATTTTCTCGGCGCGTTAAGCATTTTGAGTAATTTGCCAATTGGTTTCAGAACGGCTTGCATTGAAATTCACTATTTATTGCCAGACATTCATTGTGGGAAAAAAGTGATTTTCTCGGCGAGTTAAGCATTTTGAGTAATTTGCCGATTGGTTTCAGAACGGCTTGCATCAAAATTAACTATTTTTTGCCAGTCATTCATTGTGGAAAGAAAGTGATTTTCTTGGCGAGTTAAGCATTTTGAGTAATTTGCGGATTTGTTTCAGAACGGCTTGCATCAAAATTAACTATTATTTGCCAGACATTCATTGTGGAACAAAAGTGATTTTCTCCGCCAGTTAAGCATTTTGAGTAATTTGCCGATTGTTTTCAGAACGGCTTGCATTGAAATTTACTATTTTTTGCCAGACATTCATTGTGGGAAAAAAGTGATTTTCTCGGCGAGTTAAGCATTTTGAGTAATTTGCCGATTTGTTTCAGAACGGCTTGCATCACAATTAACTATTTTTTGCCAGGCGTTCATTGTGGAGCAAAAATGATTTTCTCGGTGAGTTATGCATTTTGAGTAATTTGCCGTTTGGTTTCAGAACGGCTTGCATTGAAATTTAATATTTTTTTGCCAGACATTCATTGTGGAAAGAAAGTGATTTTCTCGGCGAGTTAACCATTTTGAGTAATTTGCCGATTGGTTTCAGAACGGCTTGCATCAAAATGAAATATTTTTTGCCAGACTTCCATTGTGGGAAAAAAGTGATTTTCTCGGCGCGTGAAGCATTTTGAGTAATTTGCCAATTGGTTTCAGAACGGCTTGCATTGAAATTCACTATTTATTGCCAGACATTCATTGTGGGAAAAAAGTGATTTTCTCGGCGTTTTAAGCATTTTGAGTAATTTGCCGATTGGTTTCAGAACGGCTTGCATCAAAATTAACTATTTTTTGCCAGTCATTCATTGTGGAAAGAAAGTCATTTTCTTGGCGAGTTAAGCATTTTGAGTAATTTGCGGATTTGTTTCAGAACGGCTTGCATCAAAATTAACTATTATTTGCCAGAGTTTCATTGTGGAACAAAAGTGATTTTCTCCGCCAGTTAAGCATTTTGAGTAATTTGCCGATTGGTTTCAGAACGGCTTGCATCAAAATTAACTATTTTTTGCCAGTCATTCATTGTGGAAAGAAAGTGATTTTCTTGGCGAGTTAAGCATTTTGAGCAATTTGCCGATTTGTTTCAGAACGGCTTGCATCAAAATTAACTATTTTTTGCCAGTCATTCATTGTGGAAAGAAAGTGATTTTCTTGGCGAGTTAAGCATTTTGAGTAATTTGCCGATTTGTTTCAGAACGGCTTGCATCACAATTAACTATTTTTTGCCAGACATTCATTGTGGGAAAAAAGTGAATTTCTCAGCGCGTTAAGCATTTTGAGTAATTTGCCGATTGGTTTCAGAACGGCTTGCATCACAATTAACTATTTTCTGCCAGGCATTCATTGTGGAACAAAAGTGATTTTCTCGGCGAGTTAAGCATTTTGAGTAATTTGCCGATTGGTTTCAGAACGGCTTGCATTGAAATTAACTATTTTTTGCCAGACATTCATTGTGGAGCAAAAGTGATTTTCTCGGCGCGCTAAGCATTTTGAGTAATTTGCCGATAGGTTTCAGAACAGCTTGCATCAAAATTAACTATTTTTTGCCAGACATTCATTGAGGAACAAAAGTGATTTTCTCGGCGAGTTAAGCATTTTGAGTAATTTGCCGATTTGTTTCAGAACGGCTTGCATCACAATTAACTATTTTTTGCCAGGCGTTCATTGTGGAGCAAAAATGATTTTCTCGGTGAGTTATGCATTTTGAGTAATTTGCCGTTTGGTTTCAGAACGGCTTGCATTGAAATTTAGTATTTCTTGCCAAATATTCATTGTGGAACAAAAGTGATTTTCTCGGCAAGTTAATCATTTTGAGTAATTTGACGAATGGTTTCAGAACGGCTTGCATCAAAATTAACTATTTTTTGCCAGTCATTCATTGTGGAAAGAAAGTGATTTTCTCGGCGAGTTAAGCATTTTGAGTAATTTGCCGATTTGTTTCAGAACGGCTTGCATCAAAATTAACTATTTTTTGCCAGTCATTCATTGTGGAAAGAAAGTGATTTTCTCGGCGAGTTAAGCATTTTGAGTAATTTGCCGATTTGTTTCAGAACGGCTTGCATCAAAATTAACTATTATTTGCCAGACATTCATTGTAGGAAAAAAGTGAATTTCTCAGCGCGTTAAGCATTTTGAGTAATTTGCCGATTGGTTTCAGAACGGCTTGCATCACAATTAACTATTTTCTGCCAGGCATTCATTGTGGAACAAAAGTGATTTTCTCGGCGAGTTAAGCATTTTGAGCAATTTGCCGATTGGTTTCAGAACGGCTTGCATTGAAATTAACTCTTTTTTGCCAGGCATTCATTGTGGAAAGAAAGTGATTTTCTTGGCGAGTTAAGCATTTTGAGTAATTTGCCGATTTGTTTCAGAACGGCTTGCATCACAATTTACTATTTTTTGCCAGACATTCATTGTGGGAAAAAAGTGATTTTCTCGGCGAGTTAAGCATTTTGAGTAATTTGCCGATTTGTTTCAGAACGGCTTGCATCACAATTAACTATATTTTGCCAGGCGTTCATTGTGGAGCAAAAATGATTTTCTCGGTGAGTTATGCATTTTGAGTAATTTGCCGTTTGGTTTCAGAACGGCTTGCATTGAAATTTAATATTTTTTGCCAGACATTCATTGTGGAAAGAAAGTGATTTTCTCGGCGAGTTAACCATTTTGAGTAATTTGCCGATTGGTTTCAGAACGGCTTGCATCAAAATGAAATATTTTTTGCCAGACTTTCATTGTGGGAAAAAAGTGATTTTCTCGGCGCGTTAAGCATTTTGAGTAATTTGCCAATTGGTTTCAGAACGGCTTGCATTGAAATTCACTATTTATTGCCAGACATTCATTGTGGGAAAAAAGTGATTTTCTCGGCGAGTTAAGCATTTTGAGTAATTTGCCGATTGGTTTCAGAACGGCTTGCATCAAAATTAACTATTTTTTGCCAGTCATTCATTGTGGAAAGAAAGTGATTTACTTGGCGAGTTAAGCATTTTGAGTAATTTGCGGATTTGTTTCAGAACGGCTTGCATCAAAATTAACTATTATTTGCCAGACATTCATTGTGGAACAAAAGTGATTTTCTCCGCCAGTTAAGCATTTTGAGTAATCTGCCGATTGGTTTCAGAACGGCTTGCATTGAAATTTACTATTTTTTGCCAGACATTCATTGTGGGAAAAAAGTGATTTTCTCGGCGAGTTAAGCATTTTGAGTAATTTGCCGATTTGTTTCAGAACGGCTTGCATCACAATTAACTATTTTTTGCCAGGCGTTCATTGTGGAGCAAAAATGATTTTCTCGGTGAGTTATGCATTTTGAGTAATTTGCCGTTTGGTTTCAGAACGGCTTGCATTGAAATTTAATATTTTTTGCCAGACATTCATTGTGGAAAGAAAGTGATTTTCTCGGCGAGTTAACCATTTTGAGTAATTTGCCGATTGGTTTCAGAACGGCTTGCATCAAAATGAAATATTTTTTGCCAGACTTCCATTGTGGGAAAAAAGTGATTTTCTCGGCGCGTTAAGCATTTTGAGTAATTTGCCAATTGGTTTCAGAACGGCTTGCATTGAAATTCACTATTTATTGCCAGACATTCATTGTGGGAAAAAAGTGATTTTCTCGGCGAGTTAAGCATTTTGAGTAATTTGCCGATTGGTTTCAGAACGGCTTGCATCAAAATTAACTATTTTTTGCCAGTCATTCATTGTGGAAAGAAAGTGATTTTCTCCGCCAGTTAAGCATTTTGAGTAATTTGCCGATTGGTTTCAGAACGGCTTGCATTGAAATTTACTATTTTTTGCCAGACATTCATTGTAGGAAAAAAGTGAATTTCTCAGCGCGTTAAGCATTTTGAGTAATTTGCCGATTGGTTTCAGAACGGCTTGCATCACAATTAACTATTTTCTGCCAGACATTCATTGTGGAAAGAAAGTGATTTTCTTGGCGAGTTAAGCATTTTGAGTAATTTGACGAATGGTTTCAGAACGGCTTGCATCAAAATTAACAATTTTTTGCCAGTCATTCATTGTGGAAAGAAAGTGATTTTCTTGGCGAGTTAAGCATTTTGAGTAATTTGCCGATTTGTTTCAGAACGGCTTGCATCAAAATTAACTATTTTTTGCCAGTCATTCATTGTGGAACAAAAGTGATTTTCTCCGCCAGTTAAGCATTTTGAGTAATTTGCCGATTGGTTTCAGAACGGCTTGCATTTAAATTTACTATTTTTTGCCAGACATTCATTGTAGGAAAAAAGTGAATTTCTCAGCGCGTTAAGCATTTTGAGTAATTTGCCGATTGGTTTCAGAACGGCTTGCATCACAATTAACTATTTTCTGCCAGGCATTCATTGTGGAACAAAAGTGATTTTCTCGGCGAGTTAAGCATTTTGAGCAATTTGCCGATTGGTTTCAGAACGGCTTGCATTGAAATTAACTCTTTTTTGCCAGGCATCCATTGTGGAAAGAAAGTGATTTTCTTGGCGAGTTAAGCATTTTGAGTAATTTGCCGATTTGTTTCAGAACGGCTTGCATCACAATTAACTATTTTTTGCCAGACATTCATTGTGGGAAAAAAGTGAATTTCTCAGCGCGTTAAGCATTTTGAGTAATTTGCCGATTGGTTTCAGAACGGCTTGCATCACAATTAACTATTTTCTGCCAGGCATTCATTGTGGAACAAAAGTGATTTTCTCGGCGAGTTAAGCATTTTGAGTAATTTGCCGATTGGTTTCAGAACGGCTTGCATTGAAATTAACTATTTTTTGCCAGACATTCATTGTGGAGCAAAAGTGATTTTCTCGGCGCGCTAAGCATTTTGAGTAATTTGCCGATAGGTTTCAGAACGGCTTGCATCAAAATTAACTATTTTTTGCCAGACATTCATTGAGGAACAAAAGTGATGTTCTCGGCGAGTTAAGCATTTTGAGTAATTTGCCGATTTGTTTCAGAACGGCTTGCATCACAATTAACTATTTTTTGCCAGGCGTTCATTGTGGAGCAAAAATGATTTTCTCGGTGAGTTATGCATTTTGAGTAATTTGCCGTTTAGTTTCAGAACGGCTTGCATTGAAATTTAGTATTTCTTGCCAAATATTCATTGTGGAACAAAAGTGATTTTCTCGGAGAGTTAAGCATTTTGAGTAATTTGCCGATTGGTTTCAGAACGGATTGCATTGAAATTTACTATTTATTGCCAGACATTCATTGTGGGAAAAAAGTGATTTTCTCGGCGAGTTAAGCATTTTGAGTAATTTGCCGATTGGTTTCAGAACGGCTTGCATCAAAATTAACTATTTTTTGCCAGACATTCATTGTGGAACAAAAGTGATTTTCTCGGCAAGTTAAGCATTTTGAGTAATTTGACGAATGGGTTCAGAACGGCTTGCATCAAAATTAACTATTTTTTGCCAGTCATTCATTGTGGAAAGAAAGTGATTTTCTTGGCGAGTTAAGCATTTTGAGTAATTTGCCGATTTGTTTCAGAACGGCTTGCATCACAATTAACTATTTTTTGCCAGAAATTCATTGTGGGAAAAAAGTGAATTTCTCAGCGCGTTAAGCATTTGGAGTAATTTGCCGATTGGTTTCAGAACGGCTTGCATTGAAATTAACTATTTTTTGCCAGACATTCATTGTGGAAAAAAGTGATTTTCTCGGCGAGTTAAGCATTTTGAGTAATTTGCGATTGGTTTCAGAACGGCTTGCATTGAAATTTAATATTTTTTGCCAGACATTCATTGCGGAAAGAAAGTGATTTTCTCGGCGAGATAAGCATTTTGAGTAATTTGCCGAATGGTTTCAGAACGTCTTGCATCAAAATGAACTATTTTTTGCCAGAAATTCATTGTGGGAAAAAAGTGATTTTCTCGGCGCGTTAAGCATTTTGAGTAATTTGCCGATTGGTTTCAGAACGGCTTGCATTGAAATTTACTATTTTTTGCCAGACATTCATTGTGGAACAAAAGTGATTTTCTCGGAGAGCTAAGCATTTTGAGTAATTTGCCGATTGGTTTCAGAACGGCTTGCATTGAAATTTACTATTTTTTGCCAAATATTCATTGTGAAACAAAAGTGATTTTCTCGGAGAGTTAAGCATTTTGAGTAATTTGCCGATTGGTTCCAGAACGGATTGCATTGAAATTTATTATTTATTGTCAGACATTCATTGTGGGAAAAAAGTGATTTTGTCGGCGAGTTAAGCATTTTGAGTAATTTGCCGATTGGTTTCAGAACGGCTTGCATCAAAATCAACTATTTTTTGCCAGACATTCATTGTGGAACAAAAGTGATTTTCTCGGCAAGTTAAGCATTTTGAGTAATTTGACGAATGGTTTCAGAACGGCTTGCATCAAAATTAACTATTTTTTGCCAGTCATTCATTGTGGAAAGAAAGTGATTTTCTTGGCGAGTGAAGCATTTTGAGTAATTTGACGAATGGTTTCACAACGGCTTGCATCAAAATTAACTATTTTTTGCCAGGCGTCCATTGTGGAGCAAAAATGATTTTCTCGGTGAGTTATGCATTTTGAGTAATTTGCCGTTTGGTTTCAGAACGCCTTGCATTGAAATTTAATATTTTTTGCCAGACATTCATTGTGGAAAGAATGTGATTTTCTCGGCGAGTTAACCATTTTGAGTAATTTGCCGATTGGTTTCAGAACGGCTTGCATCAAAATGAAATATTTTTTGCCAGACATTCATTGTGGGGAAAAAGTGATTTTCTCGGCGCGTTAAGCATTTTGAGTAATTTGCCAATTGGTTTCAGAACGGCTTGCATTGAAATTTACTATTTCTTGCCAAATATTCATTGTGGAACAAAAGTGATTTTCTCGGAGAGTTAAGCATTTTGAGTTATTTGCCGATTGGTTTCAGAACGGATTGCATTGAAATTTACTATTTATTGCCAGACATTCATTTTCGGAAAAAAGTGATTTTCTCGGCGAGTTAAGCATTTTCAGTAATTTGCCGATTGGTTTCAGAACGGCTTGCATCAAAATTAACTATTTTTTGCCAGACATTCATTGTGGAACAAAAGGGATTTTCTCGGCAAGTTAAGCATTTTGAGTAATTTGACGAATGGTTTCAGAACGGCTTGCATCAAAATTAACTATTTTTTGCCAGTCATTCATTGTGGAAAGAAAGTGATTTTCTCGGCGTGTTAAGCATTTTGAGTAATTTGCCGATTTGTTTCAGAACGGCTTGCATCAAAATTAACTATTTTTTGCCAGTCATTCATTGTGGAAAGAAAGTGATTTTCTCGGCGAGTTAAGCATTTTGAGTAATTTGCCGATTTGTTTCAGAACGGCTTGCATCAAAATTAACTATTATTTGCCAGACATTCATTGTAGGAAAAAAGTGAATTTCTCAGCGCGTTAAGCATTTTGAGTAATTTGCCGATTGGTTTCAGAACGGCTTGCATCACAATTAACTATTTTCTGCCAGGCATTCATTGTGGAACAAAAGTGATTTTCTCGGCGAGTTAAGCATTTTGAGCAATTTGCCGATTGGTTTCAGAACGGCTTGCATTGAAATTAACTCTTTTTTGCCAGGCATTCATTGTGGAAAGAAAGTGATTTTCTTGGCGAGTTAAGCATTTTGAGTAATTTGCCGATTTGTTTCAGAACGGCTTGCATCACAATTTACTATTTTTTGCCAGACATTCATTGTGGGAAAAAAGTGATTTTCTCGGCGAGTTAAGCATTTTGAGTAATTTGCCGATTTGTTTCAGAACGGCTTGCATCACAATTAACTATTTTTTGCCAGGCGTTCATTGTGGAGCAAAAATGATTTTCTCGGTGAGTTATGCATTTTGAGTAATTTGCCGTTTGGTTTCAGAACGGCTTGCATTGAAATTTAATATTTCTTGCCAAATATTCATTGTGGAACAAAAGTGATTTTCTCGGAGAGTTAAGCATTTTGAGTTATTTGCCGATTGGTTTCAGAACGGATTGCATTGAAATTTACTATTTATTGCCAGACATTCATTTTCGGAAAAAAGTGATTTTCTCGGCGAGTTAAGCATTTTGAGTAATTTGCCGATTGGTTTCAGAACGGCTTGCATCAAAATTAACTATTTTTTGCCAGACATTCATTGTGGAACAAAAGGGATTTTCTCGGCAAGTTAAGCATTTTGAGTAATTTGACGAATGGTTTCAGAACGGCTTGCATCAAAATTAACTATTTTTTGCCAGTCATTCATTGTGGAAAGAAAGTGATTTTCTCGGCGAGTTAAGCATTTTGAGTAATTTGCCGATTTGTTTCAGAACGGCTTGCATCAAAATTAACTATTTTTTGCCAGTCATTCATTGTGGAAAGAAAGTGATTTTCTCGGCGAGTTAAGCATTTTGAGTAATTTGCCGATTTGTTTCAGAACGGCTTGCATCAAAATTAACTATTATTTGCCAGACATTCATTGTAGGAAAAAAGTGAATTTCTCAGCGCGTTAAGCATTTTGAGTAATTTGCCGATTGGTTTCAGAACGGCTTGCATCACAATTAACTATTTTCTGCCAGGCATTCATTGTGGAACAAAAGTGATTTTCTCGGCGAGTTAAGCATTTTGAGCAATTTGCCGATTGGTTTCAGAACGGCTTGCATTGAAATTAACTCTTTTTTGCCAGGCATTCATTGTGGAAAGAAAGTGATTTTCTTGGCGAGTTAAGCATTTTGAGTAATTTGCCGATTTGTTTCAGAACGGCTTGCATCACAATTTACTATTTTTTGCCAGACATTCATTGTGGGAAAAAAGTGATTTTCTCGGCGAGTTAAGCATTTTGAGTAATTTGCCGATTGGTTTCAGAACGGCTTGCATCACAATTAACTATATTTTGCCAGGCGTTCATTGTGGAGCAAAAATGATTTTCTCGGTGAGTTATGCATTTTGAGTCATTTGCCGTTTGGTTTCAGAACGGCTTGCATTGAAATTTACTATTTTTTGCCAAATATTCATTGTGAAACAAAAGTGATTTTCTCGGAGAGTTAAGCATTTTGAGTAATTTGCCGATTGGTTCCAGAACGGATTGCATTGAAATTTATTATTTATTGTCAGACATTCATTGTGGGAAAAAAGTGATTTTCTCGGCGAGTTAAGCATTTTGAGTAATTTGCCGATTGGTTTCAGAACGGCTTGCATCAAAATCAACTATTTTTTGCCAGACATTCATTGTGGAACAAAAGTGATTTTCTCGGCAAGTTAAGCATTTTGAGTAATTTGACGAATGGTTTCAGAACGGCTTGCATCAAAATTAACTATTTTTTGCCAGTCATTCATTGTGGAAAGAAAGTGATTTTCTTGGCGAGTGAAGCATTTTGAGTAATTTGACGAATGGTTTCACAACGGCTTGCATCAAAATTAACTATTTTTTGCCAGGCGTTCATTGTGGAGCAAAAATGATTTTCTCGGTGAGTTATGCATTTTGAGTAATTTGCCGTTTGGTTTCAGAACGGCTTGCATTGAAATTTAATATTTTTTGCCAGACATTCATTGTGGAAAGAATGTGATTTTCTCGGCGAGTTAACCATTTTGAGTAATTTGCCGATTGGTTTCAGAACGGCTTGCATCAAAATGAAATATTTTTTGCCAGACATTCATTGTGGGGAAAAGGTGATTTTCTCGGCGCGTTAAGCATTTTGAGTAATTTGCCAATTGGTTTCAGAACGGCTTGCATTGAAATTTACTATTTCTTGCCAAATATTCATTGTGGAACAAAAGTGATTTTCTCGGAGAGTTAAGCATTTTGAGTTATTTGCCGATTGGTTTCAGAACGGATTGCATTGAAATTTACTATTTATTGCCAGACATTCATTTTCGGAAAAAAGTGATTTTCTCGGCGAGTTAAGCATTTTGAGTAATTTGCCGATTGGTTTCAGAACGGCTTGCATCAAAATTAACTATTTTTTGCCAGACATTCATTGTGGAACAAAAGGGATTTTCTCGGCAAGTTAAGCATTTTGAGTAATTTGACGAATGGTTTCAGAACGGCTTGCATCAAAATTAACTATTTTTTGCCAGTCATTCATTGTGGAAAGAAAGTGATTTTCTCGGCGAGTTAAGCATTTTGAGTAATTTGCCGATTTGTTTCAGAACGGCTTGCATCAAAATTAACTATTTTTTGCCAGTCATTCATTGTGGAAAGAAAGTGATTTTCTCGGCGAGTTAAGCATTTTGAGTAATTTGCCGATTTGTTTCAGAACGGCTTGCATCAAAATTAACTATTATTTGCCAGACATTCATTGTAGGAAAAAAGTGAATTTCTCAGCGCGTTAAGCATTTTGAGTAATTTGCCGATTGGTTTCAGAACGGCTTGCATCACAATTAACTATTTTCTGCCAGGCATTCATTGTGGAACAAAAGTGATTTTCTCGGCGAGTTAAGCATTTTGAGCAATTTGCCGATTGGTTTCAGAACGGCTTGCATTGAAATTAACTCTTTTTTGCCAGGCATTCATTGTGGAAAGAAAGTGATTTTCTTGGCGAGTTAAGCATTTTGAGTAATTTGCCGATTTGTTTCAGAACGGCTTGCATCACAATTTACTATTTTTTGCCAGACATTCATTGTGGGAAAAAAGTGATTTTCTCGGCGAGTTAAGCATTTTGAGTAATTTGCCGATTTGTTTCAGAACGGCTTGCATCACAATTAACTATTTTTTGCCAGGCGTTCATTGTGGAGCAAAAATGATTTTCTCGGTGAGTTATGCATTTTGAGTAATTTGCCGTTTGGTTTCAGAACGGCTTGCATTGAAATTTAATATTTCTTGCCAAATATTCATTGTGGAACAAAAGTGATTTTCTCGGAGAGTTAAGCATTTTGAGTTATTTGCCGATTGGTTTCAGAACGGATTGCATTGAAATTTACTATTTATTGCCAGACATTCATTTTCGGAAAAAAGTGATTTTCTCGGCGAGTTAAGCATTTTGAGTAATTTGCCGATTGGTTTCAGAACGGCTTGCATCAAAATTAACTATTTTTTGCCAGACATTCATTGTGGAACAAAAGGGATTTTCTCGGCAAGTTAAGCATTTTGAGTAATTTGACGAATGGTTTCAGAACGGCTTGCATCAAAATTAACTATTTTTTGCCAGTCATTCATTGTGGAAAGAAAGTGATTTTCTCGGCGAGTTAAGCATTTTGAGTAATTTGCCGATTTGTTTCAGAACGGCTTGCATCAAAATTAACTATTTTTTGCCAGTCATTCATTGTGGAAAGAAAGTGATTTTCTCGGCGAGTTAAGCATTTTGAGTAATTTGCCGATTTGTTTCAGAACGGCTTGCATCAAAATTAACTATTATTTGCCAGACATTCATTGTAGGAAAAAAGTGAATTTCTCAGCGCGTTAAGCATTTTGAGTAATTTGCCGATTGGTTTCAGAACGGCTTGCATCACAATTAACTATTTTCTGCCAGGCATTCATTGTGGAACAAAAGTGATTTTCTCGGCGAGTTAAGCATTTTGAGCAATTTGCCGATTGGTTTCAGAACGGCTTGCATTGAAATTAACTCTTTTTTGCCAGGCATTCATTGTGGAAAGAAAGTGATTTTCTTGGCGAGTTAAGCATTTTGAGTAATTTGCCGATTTGTTTCAGAACGGCTTGCATCACAATTTACTATTTTTTGCCAGACATTCATTGTGGGAAAAAAGTGATTTTCTCGGCGAGTTAAGCATTTTGAGTAATTTGCCGATTTGTTTCAGAACGGCTTGCATCACAATTAACTATATTTTGCCAGGCGTTCATTGTGGAGCAAATATGATTTTCTCGGTGAGTTATGCATTTTGAGTAATTTGCCGTTTGGTTTCAGAACGGCTTGCATTGAAATTTAATATTTTTTGCCAGACATTCATTGTGGAAAGAAAGTGATTTTCTCGGCGAGTTAACCATTTTGAGTAATTTGCCGATTGGTTTCAGAACGGCTTGCATCAAAATGAAATATTTTTTGCCAGACTTTCATTGTGGGAAAAAAGTGATTTTCTCGGCGCGTTAAGCATTTTGAGTAATTTGCCAATTGGTTTCAGAACGGCTTGCATTGAAATTCACTATTTATTGCCAGACATTCATTGTGGGAAAAAAGTGATTTTCTCGGCGAGTTAAGCATTTTGAGTAATTTGCCGATTGGTTTCAGAACGGCTTGCATCAAAATTAACTATTTTTTGCCAGTCATTCATTGTGGAAAGAAAGTGATTTTCTTGGCGAGTTAAGCATTTTCAGTAATTTGCGGATTTGTTTCAGAACGGCTTGCATCAAAATTAACTATTATTTGCCAGACATTCATTGTGGAACAAAAGTTATTTTCTCCGCCAGTTAAGCATTTTGAGTAATCTGCCGATTGGTTTCAGAACGGCTTGCATTGAAATTTACTATTTTTTGCCAGACATTCATTGTGGGAAAAAAGTGATTTTCTCGGCGAGTTAAGCATTTTGAGTAATTTGCCGATTTGTTTCAGAACGGCTTGCATCACAATTAACTATTTTTTGCCAGGCGTTCATTGTGGAGCAAAAATGATTTTCTCGGTGAGTTATGCATTTTGAGTAATTTGCCGTTTGGTTTCAGAACGGCTTGCATTGAAATTTAATATTTTTTGCCAGACATTCATTGTGGAAAGAAAGTGATTTTCTCGGCGAGTTAACCATTTTGAGTAATTTGCCGATTGGTTTCAGAACGGCTTGCATCAAAATGAAATATTTTTTGCCAGTCATTCATTGTGGAAAGAAAGTGATTTTCTTGGCGAGTTAAGCATTTTGAGTAATTTGCGGATTTGTTTCAGAACGGCTTGCATCAAAATTAACTATTATTTGCCAGAGATTCATTGTGGAACAAAAGTGATTTTCTCCGCCAGTTAAGCATTTTGAGTAATTTGCCGATTGGTTTCCGAACGGCTTGCATTGAAATTTACTATTTTTTGCCAGACATTCATTGTAGGAAAAAAGTGAATTTCTCAGCGCGTTAAGCATTTTGAGTAATTTGCCGATTGGTTTCAGAACGGCTTGCATCACAATTAACTATTTTCTGCCAGACATTCATTGTGGAAAGAAAGTGATTTTCTTGGCGAGTTAAGCATTTTGAGTAATTTGACGAATGGTTTCAGAACGGCTTGCATCAAAATTAACTATTTTTTGCCAGTCATTCATTGTGGAAAGAAAGTGATTTTCTTGGCGAGTTAAGCATTTTGAGTAATTTGCCGATTTGTTTCAGAACGGCTTGCATCAAAATTAACTATTTTTTGCCAGTCATTCATTGTGGAACAAAAGTGATTTTCTCCGCCAGTTAAGCATTTTGAGTAATTTGCCGATTGGTTTCAGAACGGCTTGCATTTAAATTTACTATTTTTTGCCAGACATTCATTGTAGGAAAAAAGTGAATTTCTCAGCGCGTTAAGCATTTTGAGTAATTTGCCGATTGGTTTCAGAACGGCTTGCATCACAATTAACTATTTTCTGCCAGGCATTCATTGTGGAACAAAAGTGATTTTCTCGGCGAGTTAAGCATTTTGAGCAATTTGCCGATTGGTTTCAGAACGGCTTGCATTGAAATTAACTCTTTTTTGCCAGGCATTCATTGTGGAAAGAAAGTGATTTTCTTGGCGAGTTAAGCATTTTGAGTAATTTGCCGATTTGTTTCAGAACGGCTTGCATCACAATTAACTATTTTTTGCCAGACATTCATTGTGGGAAAAAAGTGAATTTCTCAGCGCGTTAAGCATTTTGAGTAATTTGCCGATTGGTTTCAGAACGGCTTGCATCACAATTAACTATTTTCTGCCAGGCATTCATTGTGGAACAAAAGTGATTTTCTCAGCGAGTTAAGCATTTTGAGTAATTTGCCGATTGGTTTCAGAACGGCTTGCATTGAAATTAACTATTTTTTGCCAGACATTCATTGTGGAGCAAAAGTGATTTTCTCGGCGCGCTAAGCATTTTGAGTAATTTGCCGATAGGTTTCAGAACGGCTTGCATCAAAATTAACTATTTTTTGCCAGACATTCATTGAGGAACAAAAGTGATTTTCTCGGCGAGTTAAATATTTTGAGTAATTTGCCGATTTGTTTCAGAACGGCTTGCATCACAATTAACTATTTTTTGCCAGGCGTTCATTGTGGAGCAAAAATGATTTTCTCGGTGAGTTATGCATTTTGAGTAATTTGCCGTTTGGTTTCAGAACGGCTTGCATTGAAATTTAGTATTTCTTGCCAAATATTCATTGTGGAACAAAAGTGATTTTCTCGGAGAGTTAAGCTTTTGAGTAATTTGCCGATTGGTTTCAGAACGGATTGCATTGAAATTTACTATTTATTGCCAGACATTCATTGTGGGAAAAAAGTGATTTTCTCGGCGAGTTAAGCATTTTGAGTAATTTGCCGATTGGTTTCAGAACGGCTTGCATTGAAATTAACTATTTTTTGCCAGACATTCATTGTGGAAAGAAAGTGATTTTCTCGGCGAGTTAACCATTTGAGTAATTTGCCGATTGGTTTCAGAACGGCTAGCATTGAATTTAACTATTTTTTGCCAGGCGTTCATTGGGGAGCAAAAGTGATTTTCTCGGCGGGTTAAGCATTTTGAGTAATTTGCCGATTGGTTTCAGAACGGCTTGCATTGAAATTTAATGTTTTTTGCCAGACATTCATTCTGGAAAGAAAGTGATTTTCTCGGCGAGTTAAGCATTTTGAGTAATTTGCCGATTGGTATCAGAACGTCTTGCATCAAAATGAAATATTTTGTGCCAGACATTCATTGTGGGAAAAAAGTGATTTTCTCGGCGCGTTAAGCATTTTGAGCAATTTGCCAATTGGTTTCAGAACGGCTTGCATTGAAATTTACTATTTCTTGCCAAATATTCATTGTGGATTAAAAGTGATTTTCTCGGCGAGTTAAGCATTTTGAGCAATTTGCCGATTGGTTTCAGAACGGCTTGCATTGAAATTAACTCTTTTTTGCCAGGCATTCATTGTGGAAAGAAAGTGATTTTCTTGGCGAGTTAAGCATTTTGAGTAATTTGCCGATTTGTTTCAGAACGGCTTGCATCACAATTAACTATTTTTTGCCAGACATTCATTGTGGGAAAAAAGTGAATTTCTCAGCGCGTTAAGCATTTTGAGTAATTTGCCGATTGGTTTCAGAACGGCTTGCATCACAATTAACTATTTTCTGCCGGGCATTCATTGTGGAACAAAAGTGATTTTCTCGGCGAGTTAAGCATTTTGAGTAATTTGCCGATTGGTTTCAGAACGGCTTGCATTGAAATTAACTATTTTTTGCCAGACATTCATTGTGGAGCAAAAGTGATTTTCTCGGCGCGCTAAGCATTTTGAGTAATTTGCCGATAGGTTTCAGAACGGCTTGCATCAAAATTAACTATTTTTTGCCAGACATTCATTGAGGAACAAAAGTGATTTTCTCGGCGAGTTAAGCATTTTGAGTAATTTGCCGATTTGTTTCAGAACGGCTTGCATCACAATTAACTATTTTTTGCCAGGCGTTCATTGTGGAGCAAAAATGATTTTCTCGGTGAGTTATGCATTTTGAGTAATTTGCCGTTTGGTTTCAGAACGGCTTGCATTGAAATTTAGTATTTCTTGCCAAATATTCATTGTGGAACAAAAGTGATTTTCTCGGAGAGTTAAGCATTTTGAGTAATTTGCCGATTGGTTTCAGAACGGATTGCATTGAAATTTACTATTTATTGCCAGACTTTCATTGTGGGAAAAAAGTGATTTTCTCGGCGAGTTAAGCATTTTGAGTAATTTGACGATTGGTTTCAGAACGGCTTGCATCAAAATTAACTATTTTTTGCCAGACATTCATTGTGGAACAAAAGTGATTTTCTCGGCAAGTTAAGCATTTTGAGTAATTTGACGAATGGGTTCAGAACGGCTTGCATCAAAATTAACTATTTTTTGCCAGTCATTCATTGTGGAAAGAAAGTGATTTTCTTGGCGAGTTAAGCATTTTGAGTAATTTGCCGATTTGTTTCAGAACGGCTTGCATCACAATTAACTATTTTTTGCCAGTCATTCATTGTGGAACAAAAGTGATTTTCTCCGCCAGTTAAGCATTTTGAGTAATTTGCCGATTGGTTTCAGAACGGCTTGCATTTAAATTTACTATTTTTTGCCAGACATTCATTGTAGGAAAAAAGTGAATTTCTCAGCGCGTTAAGCATTTTGAGTAATTTGCCGATTGGTTTCAGAACGGCTTGCATCACAATTAACTATTTTCTGCCAGGATTCATTGTGGAACAAAAGTGATTTTCTCGGCGAGTTAAGCATTTTGAGCAATTTGCCGATTGGTTTCAGAACGGCTTGCATTGAAATTAACTCTTTTTTGCCAGGCATTCATTGTGGAAAGAAAGTGATTTTCTTGGCGAGTTAAGCATTTTGAGTAATTTGCCGATTTGTTTCAGAACGGCTTGCATCACAATTAACTATTTTTTGCCAGACATTCATTGTGGGAAAAAAGTGAATTTCTCAGCGCGTTAAGCATTTTGAGTAATTTGCCGATTGGTTTCAGAACGGCTTGCATCACAATTAACTATTTTCTGCCAGGCATTCATTGTGGAACAAAAGTGATTTTCTCGGCGAGTTAAGCATTTTGAGTAATTTGCCGATTGGTTTCAGAACGGCTTGCATTGAAATTAACTATTTTTTGCCAGACATTCATTGTGGAGCAAAAGTGATTTTCTCGGCGCGCTAAGCATTTTGAGTAATTTGCCGATAGGTTTCAGAACGGCTTGCATCAAAATTAACTATTTTTTGCCAGACATTCATTGAGGAACAAAAGTGATTTTCTCGGCGAGTTAAGCATTTTGAGTAATTTGCCGATTTGTTTCAGAACGGCTTGCATCACAATTAACTATTTTTTGCCAGGCGTTCATTGTGGAGCAAAAATGATTTTCTCGGTGAGTTATGCATTTTGCGTAATTTGCCGTTTGGTTTCAGAACGGCTTGCATTGAAATTTAGTATTTCTTGCCAAATATTCATTGTGGAACAAAAGTGATTTTCTCGGAGAGTTAAGCATTTTGAGTAATTTGCCGATTGGTTTCAGAACGGATTGCATTGAAATTTACTATTTATTGCCAGACATTCATTGTGGGAAAAAAGTGATTTTCTCGGCGAGTTAAGCATTTTGAGTAATTTGCCGATTGGTTTCAGAACGGCTTGCATTGAAATTAACTATTTTTTGCCAGACATTCATTGTGGAAAGAAAGTGATTTTCTCGGCGAGTTAACCATTTGAGTAATTTGCCGATTGGTTTCAGAACGGCTAGCATTGAATTTAACTATTTTTTGCCAGGCGTTCATTGGGGAGCAAAAGTGATTTTCTCGGCGGGGTAAGCATTTTGAGTAATTTGCCGATTGGTATCAGAACGTCTTGCATCAAAATGAAATATTTTGTGCCAGACATTCATTGTGGGAAAAAAGTGATTTTCTCGGCGCGTTAAGCATTTTGAGCAATTTGCCAATTGGTTTCAGAACGGCTTGCATTGAAATTTACTATTTCTTGCCAAATATTCATTGTGGATCAAAAGTGATTTTCTCGGCGAGTTAAGCATTTTGAGCAATTTGCCGATTGGTTTCAGAACGGCTTGCATTGAAATTAACTCTTTTTTGCCAGGCATTCATTGTGGAAAGAAAGTGATTTTCTTGGCGAGTTAAGCATTTTGAGTAATTTGCCGATTTGTTTCAGAACGGCTTGCATCACAATTAACTATTTTTTGCCAGACATTCATTGTGGGAAAAAAGTGAATTTCTCAGCGCGTTAAGCATTTTGAGTAATTTGCCGATTGGTTTCAGAACGGCTTGCATCACAATTAACTATTTTCTGCCGGGCATTCATTGTGGAACAAAAGTGATTTTCTCGGCGAGTTAAGCATTTTGAGTAATTTGCCGATTGGTTTCAGAACGGCTTGCATTGAAATTAACTATTTTTTGCCAGACATTCATTGTGGAGCAAAAGTGATTTTCTCGGCGCGCTAAGCATTTTGAGTAATTTGCCGATAGGTTTCAGAACGGCTTGCATCAAAATTAACTATTTTTTGCCAGACATTCATTGAGGAACAAAAGTGATTTTCTCGGCGAGTTAAGCATTTTGAGTAATTTGCCGATTTGTTTCAGAACGGCTTGCATCACAAATAACTATTTTTTGCCAGGCGTTCATTGTGGAGCAAAAATGATTTTCTCGGTGAGTTATGCATTTTGAGTAATTTGCCGTTTGGTTTCAGAACGGCTTGCATTGAAATTTAGTATTTCTTGCCAAATATTCATTGTGGAACAAAAGTGATTTTCTCGGAGAGTTAAGCATTTTGAGTAATTTGCCGATTGGTTTCAGAACGGATTGCATTGAAATTTACTATTTATTGCCAGACTTTCATTGTGGGAAAAAAGTGATTTTCTCGGCGAGTTAAGCATTTTGAGTAATTTGCCGATTGGTTTCAGAACGGCTTGCATCAAAATTAACTATTTTTTGCCAGACATTCATTGTGGAACAAAAGTGATTTTCTCGGCAAGTTAAGCATTTTGAGTAATTTGACGAATGGGTTCAGAACGGCTTGCATCAAAATTAACTATTTTTTGCCAGTCATTCATTGTGGAAAGAAAGTGATTTTCTTGGCGAGTTAAGCATTTTGAGTAATTTGCCGATTTGTTTCAGAACGGCTTGCATCACAATTAACTATTTTTTGCCAGACATTCATTGTGGGAAAAAAGTGAATTTCTCAGCGCGTTAAGCATTTGGAGTAATTTGCCGATTGGTTTCAGAACGGCTTGCATTGAAATTAACTATTTTTTGCCAGACATTCATTGTGGAAAAAAGTTATTTTCTCGGCGAGTTAAGCATTTTGAGTAATTTGCGATTGGTTTCAGAACGGCTTGCATTGAAATTTACTATTTTTTGCCAGACATTCATTGTGGAACAAAAGTGATTTTCTCGGAGAGCTAAGCATTTTGAGTAATTTGCCGATTGGTTTCAGAACGGCTTGCATTGAAATTTACTATTTTTTGCCAAATATTCATTGTGAAACAAAAGTGATTTTCTCGGAGAGTTAAGCATTTTGAGTAATTTGCCGATTGGTTCCAGAACGGATTGCATTGAAATTTATTATTTATTGTCAGACATTCATTGTGGGAAAAAAGTGATTTTCTCGGCGAGTTAAGCATTTTGAGTAATTTGCCGATTGGTTTCAGAACGGCTTGCATCAAAATCAAATATTTTTTGCCAGACATTCATTGTGGAACAAAAGTGATTTTCTCGGCAAGTTAAGCATTTTGAGTAATTTGACGAATGGTTTCAGAACGGCTTGCATCAAAATTAACTATTTTTTGCCAGTCATTCATTGTGGAAAGAAAGTGATTTTCTTGGCGAGTGAAGCATTTTGAGTAATTTGACGAATGGTTTCACAACGGCTTGCATCAAAATTAACTATTTTTTGCCAGGCGTTCATTGTGGAGCAAAAATGATTTTCTCGGTGAGTTATGCATTTTGAGTAATTTGCCGTTTGGTTTCAGAACGGCTTGCATTGAAATTTAATATTTTTTGCCAGACATTCATTGTGGAAAGAATGTGATTTTCTCGGCGAGTTAACCATTTTGAGTAATTTGCCGATTGGTTTCAGAACGGCTTGCATCAAAATGAAATATTTTTTGCCAGACATTCATTGTGGGAAAAAAGTGATTTTCTCGGCGCGTTAAGCATTTTGAGTAATTTGCCAATTGGTCTCAGAACGGCTTGCATCACAATTAACTATTTTCTGCCAGGCATTCATTGTGGAACAAAAGTGATTTTCTCGGCGAGTTAAGCATTTTGAGTAATTTGCCGATTGGTTTCAGAACGGCTTGCATTGAAATTAACTATTTTTTGCCAGACATTCATTGTGGAGCAAAAGTGATTTTCTCGGCGCGCTAAGCATTTTGAGTAATTTGCCGATAGGTTTCAGAACAGCTTGCATCAAAATTAACTATTTTTTGCCAGACATTCATTGAGGAACAAAAGTGATTTTCTCGGCGAGTTAAGCATTTTGAGTAATTTGCCGATTTGTTTCAGAACGGCTTGCATCACAATTAACTATTTTTTGCCAGGCGTTCATTGTGGAGCAAAAATGATTTTCTCGGTGAGTTATGCATTTTGAGTAATTTGCCGTTTGGTTTCAGAACGGCTTGCATTGAAATTTAGTATTTCTTGCCAAATA
Organism: Scyliorhinus torazame; assembly: GCF_047496885.1. Taxonomy (NCBI): domain Eukaryota; kingdom Metazoa; phylum Chordata; class Chondrichthyes; order Carcharhiniformes; family Scyliorhinidae; genus Scyliorhinus; species Scyliorhinus torazame. Next base: position 88,918 of record NW_027308167.1, read on the forward strand.
TTCATTGTGGAACAAAAGTGATTTTCTCGGCAAGTTAAGCATTTTGAGTAATTTGACGAATGGTTTCAGAACGGCTTGCATCAAAATTAACTATTTTTTGCCAGTCATTCATTGTGGAAAGAAAGTGATTTTCTCGGCGAGTTAAGCATTTTGAGTAATTTGCCGATTTGTTTCAGAACGGCTTGCATCAAAATTAACTATTATTTGCCAGACATTCATTGTAGGAAAAAAGTGAATTTCTCAGCGCGTTAAGCATTTTGAGTAATTTGCCGATTGGTTTCAGAACGGCTTGCATCACAATTAACTATTTTCTGCCAGGCATTCATTGTGGAACAAAAGTGATTTTCTCGGCGAGTTAAGCATTTTGAGCAATTTGCCGATTGGTTTCAGAACGGCTTGCATCACAATTAACTATTTTCTGCCAGGCATTCATTGTGGAACAAAAGTGATTTTCTCGGCGAGTAAAGCATTTTGAGTAATTTGCCGATTGGTTTCAGAACGGCTTGCATCACAATTAACTATTTTCTGCCAGGCATTCATTGTGGAACAAAAGTGATTTTCTTGGCGAGTTAAGCATTTTGAGTAATTTGACGAATGGTTTCAGAACGGCTTGCATCAAAATTAACTATTTTTTGCCAGTCATTCATTGTGGAAAGGAAGTGATTTTCTTGGCGAGTTAAGCATTTTGAATAATTTGCCGATTTGTTTCAGAACGGCTTGCATCAAAATTTACTATTTTTTGCCAGACATTCATTGTGGGATTAAAGTGAATTTCTCAGCGCGTTAAGCATTTTGAGTAATTTGCCGATTGGTTTCAGAACGGCTTGCATCAAAATTTACTATTTTTTGCCAGACATTCATTGTGGGAAAAAAGTGATTTTCTCGGCGAGTTAAGCATTTTGAGTAATTTGCCGATTTGTTTCAGAACGGCTTGCATCACAATTAACTATTTTTTGCCAGGCGTTCATTGTGGAGCAAAAATGATTTTCTCGGTGAGTTATGCATTTTGAGTAATTTGCCGTTTGGTTTCAGAACGGCTTGCATTGAAATTTAATATTTTTTGCCAGACATTCATTGTGGAAAGAAAGTGATTTTCTCGGCGAGTTAACCATTTTGAGTAATTTGCCGATTGGTTTCAGAATGGCTTGCATCAAAATTAACTATTTTTTGCCAGACATTCATTGAGGAACAAAAGTGATTTTCTCGGCGAGTTAAGCATTTTGAGTAATTTGCCGATTTGTTTCAGAACGGCTTGCATCACAATTAACTATTTTTTGCCAGGCGTTCATTGTGGAGCAAAAATGATTTTCTCGGTGAGTTATGCATTTTGAGTAATTTGCCGTTTGGTTTCAGAACGGCTTGCATTGAAATTTAGTATTTCTTGCCAAATATTCATTGTGGAACAAAAGTGATTTTCTCGGCAAGTTAAGCATTTTGAGTAATTTGACGAATGGTTTCAGAACGGCTTGCATCAAAATTAACTATTTTTTGCCAGTCATTCATTGTGGAAAGAAAGTGATTTTCTCGGCGAGTTAAGCATTTTGAGTAATTTGCCGATTTGTTTCAGAACGGCTTGCATCAAAATTAACTATTTTTTGCCAGTCATTCATTGTGGAAAGAAAGTGATTTTCTCGGCGAGTTAAGCATTTTGAGTAATTTGCCGATTTGTTTCAGAACGGCTTGCATCAAAATTAACTATTATTTGCCAGACATTCATTGTAGGAAAAAAGTGAATTTCTCAGCGCGTTAAGCATTTTGAGTAATTTGCCGATTGGTTTCAGAACGGCTTGCATCACAATTAACTATTTTCTGCCAGGCATTCATTGTGGAACAAAAGTGATTTTCTCGGCGAGTTAAGCATTTTGAGCAATTTGCCGATTGGTTTCAGAACGGCTTGCATCACAATTAACTATTTTCTGCCAGGCATTCATTGTGGAACAAAAGTGATTTTCTCGGCGAGTAAAGCATTTTGAGTAATTTGCCGATTGGTTTCAGAACGGCTTGCATCACAATTAACTATTTTCTGCCAGGCATTCATTGTGGAACAAAAGTGATTTTCTTGGCGAGTTAAGCATTTTGAGTAATTTGACGAATGGTTTCAGAACGGCTTGCATCAAAATTAACTATTTTTTGCCAGTCATTCATTGTGGAAAGGAAGTGATTTTCTTGGCGAGTTAAGCATTTTGAATAATTTGCCGATTTGTTTCAGAACGGCTTGCATCAAAATTTACTATTTTTTGCCAGACATTCATTGTGGGATTAAAGTGAATTTCTCAGCGCGTTAAGCATTTTGAGTAATTTGCCGATTGGTTTCAGAACGGCTTGCATCAAAATTTACTATTTTTTGCCAGACATTCATTGTGGGAAAAAAGTGATTTTCTCGGCGAGTTAAGCATTTTGAGTAATTTGCCGATTTGTTTCAGAACGGCTTGCATCACAATTAACTATTTTTTGCCAGGCGTTCATTGTGGAGCAAAAATGATTTTCTCGGTGAGTTATGCATTTTGAGTAATTTGCCGTTTGGTTTCAGAACGGCTTGCATTGAAATTTAATATTTTTTGCCAGTCATTCATTGTGGAAAGAAAGTGATTTTCTCGGCGAGTTAACCATTTTGAGTAATTTGCCGATTGGTTTCAGAATGGCTTGCATCAAAATGAAATATTTTTTGCCAGACTTTCATTGTGGGAAAAAAGTGATTTTCTCGGCGCGTTAAGCATTTTGAGTAATTTGCCAATTGGTTTCAGAACGGCTTGCATTGAAATTCACTATTTATTGCCAGACATTCATTGTGGGAAAAAAGTGATTTTCTCGGCGAGTTAAGCATTTTGAGTAATTTGCCGATTGGTTTCAGAACGGCTTGCATCAAAATTAACTATTTTTTGCCAGTCATTCATTGTGGAAAGAAAGTGATTTTCTTGGCGAGTTAAGCATTTTGAGTAATTTGCGGATTTGTTTCAGAACGGCTTGCATCAAAATTAACTATTATTTGCCAGACATTCATTGTGGAACAAAAGTGATTTTCTCCGCCAGTTAAGCATTTTGAGTAATTTGCCGATTGTTTTCAGAACGGCTTGCATTGAAATTTACTATTTTTTGCCAGACATTCATTGTGGGAAAAAAGTGATTTTCTCGGCGAGTTAAGCATTTTGAGTAATTTGCCGATTTGTTTCAGAACGGCTTGCATCACAATTAACTATTTTTTGCCAGGCGTTCATTGTGGAGCAAAAATGATTTTCTCGGTGAGTTATGCATTTTGAGTAATTTGCCGTTTGGTTTCAGAACGGCTTGCATTGAAATTTAATATTTTTTTGCCAGACATTCATTGTGGAAAGAAAGTGATTTTCTCGGCGAGTTAACCATTTTGAGTAATTTGCCGATTGGTTTCAGAACGGCTTGCATCAAAATGAAATATTTTTTGCCAGACTTCCATTGTGGGAAAAAAGTGATTTTCTCGGCGCGTGAAGCATTTTGAGTAATTTGCCAATTGGTTTCAGAACGGCTTGCATTGAAATTCACTATTTATTGCCAGACATTCATTGTGGGAAAAAAGTGATTTTCTCGGCGTTTTAAGCATTTTGAGTAATTTGCCGATTGGTTTCAGAACGGCTTGCATCAAAATTAACTATTTTTTGCCAGTCATTCATTGTGGAAAGAAAGTCATTTTCTTGGCGAGTTAAGCATTTTGAGTAATTTGCGGATTTGTTTCAGAACGGCTTGCATCAAAATTAACTATTATTTGCCAGAGTTTCATTGTGGAACAAAAGTGATTTTCTCCGCCAGTTAAGCATTTTGAGTAATTTGCCGATTGGTTTCAGAACGGCTTGCATCAAAATTAACTATTTTTTGCCAGTCATTCATTGTGGAAAGAAAGTGATTTTCTTGGCGAGTTAAGCATTTTGAGCAATTTGCCGATTTGTTTCAGAACGGCTTGCATCAAAATTAACTATTTTTTGCCAGTCATTCATTGTGGAAAGAAAGTGATTTTCTTGGCGAGTTAAGCATTTTGAGTAATTTGCCGATTTGTTTCAGAACGGCTTGCATCACAATTAACTATTTTTTGCCAGACATTCATTGTGGGAAAAAAGTGAATTTCTCAGCGCGTTAAGCATTTTGAGTAATTTGCCGATTGGTTTCAGAACGGCTTGCATCACAATTAACTATTTTCTGCCAGGCATTCATTGTGGAACAAAAGTGATTTTCTCGGCGAGTTAAGCATTTTGAGTAATTTGCCGATTGGTTTCAGAACGGCTTGCATTGAAATTAACTATTTTTTGCCAGACATTCATTGTGGAGCAAAAGTGATTTTCTCGGCGCGCTAAGCATTTTGAGTAATTTGCCGATAGGTTTCAGAACAGCTTGCATCAAAATTAACTATTTTTTGCCAGACATTCATTGAGGAACAAAAGTGATTTTCTCGGCGAGTTAAGCATTTTGAGTAATTTGCCGATTTGTTTCAGAACGGCTTGCATCACAATTAACTATTTTTTGCCAGGCGTTCATTGTGGAGCAAAAATGATTTTCTCGGTGAGTTATGCATTTTGAGTAATTTGCCGTTTGGTTTCAGAACGGCTTGCATTGAAATTTAGTATTTCTTGCCAAATATTCATTGTGGAACAAAAGTGATTTTCTCGGCAAGTTAATCATTTTGAGTAATTTGACGAATGGTTTCAGAACGGCTTGCATCAAAATTAACTATTTTTTGCCAGTCATTCATTGTGGAAAGAAAGTGATTTTCTCGGCGAGTTAAGCATTTTGAGTAATTTGCCGATTTGTTTCAGAACGGCTTGCATCAAAATTAACTATTTTTTGCCAGTCATTCATTGTGGAAAGAAAGTGATTTTCTCGGCGAGTTAAGCATTTTGAGTAATTTGCCGATTTGTTTCAGAACGGCTTGCATCAAAATTAACTATTATTTGCCAGACATTCATTGTAGGAAAAAAGTGAATTTCTCAGCGCGTTAAGCATTTTGAGTAATTTGCCGATTGGTTTCAGAACGGCTTGCATCACAATTAACTATTTTCTGCCAGGCATTCATTGTGGAACAAAAGTGATTTTCTCGGCGAGTTAAGCATTTTGAGCAATTTGCCGATTGGTTTCAGAACGGCTTGCATTGAAATTAACTCTTTTTTGCCAGGCATTCATTGTGGAAAGAAAGTGATTTTCTTGGCGAGTTAAGCATTTTGAGTAATTTGCCGATTTGTTTCAGAACGGCTTGCATCACAATTTACTATTTTTTGCCAGACATTCATTGTGGGAAAAAAGTGATTTTCTCGGCGAGTTAAGCATTTTGAGTAATTTGCCGATTTGTTTCAGAACGGCTTGCATCACAATTAACTATATTTTGCCAGGCGTTCATTGTGGAGCAAAAATGATTTTCTCGGTGAGTTATGCATTTTGAGTAATTTGCCGTTTGGTTTCAGAACGGCTTGCATTGAAATTTAATATTTTTTGCCAGACATTCATTGTGGAAAGAAAGTGATTTTCTCGGCGAGTTAACCATTTTGAGTAATTTGCCGATTGGTTTCAGAACGGCTTGCATCAAAATGAAATATTTTTTGCCAGACTTTCATTGTGGGAAAAAAGTGATTTTCTCGGCGCGTTAAGCATTTTGAGTAATTTGCCAATTGGTTTCAGAACGGCTTGCATTGAAATTCACTATTTATTGCCAGACATTCATTGTGGGAAAAAAGTGATTTTCTCGGCGAGTTAAGCATTTTGAGTAATTTGCCGATTGGTTTCAGAACGGCTTGCATCAAAATTAACTATTTTTTGCCAGTCATTCATTGTGGAAAGAAAGTGATTTACTTGGCGAGTTAAGCATTTTGAGTAATTTGCGGATTTGTTTCAGAACGGCTTGCATCAAAATTAACTATTATTTGCCAGACATTCATTGTGGAACAAAAGTGATTTTCTCCGCCAGTTAAGCATTTTGAGTAATCTGCCGATTGGTTTCAGAACGGCTTGCATTGAAATTTACTATTTTTTGCCAGACATTCATTGTGGGAAAAAAGTGATTTTCTCGGCGAGTTAAGCATTTTGAGTAATTTGCCGATTTGTTTCAGAACGGCTTGCATCACAATTAACTATTTTTTGCCAGGCGTTCATTGTGGAGCAAAAATGATTTTCTCGGTGAGTTATGCATTTTGAGTAATTTGCCGTTTGGTTTCAGAACGGCTTGCATTGAAATTTAATATTTTTTGCCAGACATTCATTGTGGAAAGAAAGTGATTTTCTCGGCGAGTTAACCATTTTGAGTAATTTGCCGATTGGTTTCAGAACGGCTTGCATCAAAATGAAATATTTTTTGCCAGACTTCCATTGTGGGAAAAAAGTGATTTTCTCGGCGCGTTAAGCATTTTGAGTAATTTGCCAATTGGTTTCAGAACGGCTTGCATTGAAATTCACTATTTATTGCCAGACATTCATTGTGGGAAAAAAGTGATTTTCTCGGCGAGTTAAGCATTTTGAGTAATTTGCCGATTGGTTTCAGAACGGCTTGCATCAAAATTAACTATTTTTTGCCAGTCATTCATTGTGGAAAGAAAGTGATTTTCTCCGCCAGTTAAGCATTTTGAGTAATTTGCCGATTGGTTTCAGAACGGCTTGCATTGAAATTTACTATTTTTTGCCAGACATTCATTGTAGGAAAAAAGTGAATTTCTCAGCGCGTTAAGCATTTTGAGTAATTTGCCGATTGGTTTCAGAACGGCTTGCATCACAATTAACTATTTTCTGCCAGACATTCATTGTGGAAAGAAAGTGATTTTCTTGGCGAGTTAAGCATTTTGAGTAATTTGACGAATGGTTTCAGAACGGCTTGCATCAAAATTAACAATTTTTTGCCAGTCATTCATTGTGGAAAGAAAGTGATTTTCTTGGCGAGTTAAGCATTTTGAGTAATTTGCCGATTTGTTTCAGAACGGCTTGCATCAAAATTAACTATTTTTTGCCAGTCATTCATTGTGGAACAAAAGTGATTTTCTCCGCCAGTTAAGCATTTTGAGTAATTTGCCGATTGGTTTCAGAACGGCTTGCATTTAAATTTACTATTTTTTGCCAGACATTCATTGTAGGAAAAAAGTGAATTTCTCAGCGCGTTAAGCATTTTGAGTAATTTGCCGATTGGTTTCAGAACGGCTTGCATCACAATTAACTATTTTCTGCCAGGCATTCATTGTGGAACAAAAGTGATTTTCTCGGCGAGTTAAGCATTTTGAGCAATTTGCCGATTGGTTTCAGAACGGCTTGCATTGAAATTAACTCTTTTTTGCCAGGCATCCATTGTGGAAAGAAAGTGATTTTCTTGGCGAGTTAAGCATTTTGAGTAATTTGCCGATTTGTTTCAGAACGGCTTGCATCACAATTAACTATTTTTTGCCAGACATTCATTGTGGGAAAAAAGTGAATTTCTCAGCGCGTTAAGCATTTTGAGTAATTTGCCGATTGGTTTCAGAACGGCTTGCATCACAATTAACTATTTTCTGCCAGGCATTCATTGTGGAACAAAAGTGATTTTCTCGGCGAGTTAAGCATTTTGAGTAATTTGCCGATTGGTTTCAGAACGGCTTGCATTGAAATTAACTATTTTTTGCCAGACATTCATTGTGGAGCAAAAGTGATTTTCTCGGCGCGCTAAGCATTTTGAGTAATTTGCCGATAGGTTTCAGAACGGCTTGCATCAAAATTAACTATTTTTTGCCAGACATTCATTGAGGAACAAAAGTGATGTTCTCGGCGAGTTAAGCATTTTGAGTAATTTGCCGATTTGTTTCAGAACGGCTTGCATCACAATTAACTATTTTTTGCCAGGCGTTCATTGTGGAGCAAAAATGATTTTCTCGGTGAGTTATGCATTTTGAGTAATTTGCCGTTTAGTTTCAGAACGGCTTGCATTGAAATTTAGTATTTCTTGCCAAATATTCATTGTGGAACAAAAGTGATTTTCTCGGAGAGTTAAGCATTTTGAGTAATTTGCCGATTGGTTTCAGAACGGATTGCATTGAAATTTACTATTTATTGCCAGACATTCATTGTGGGAAAAAAGTGATTTTCTCGGCGAGTTAAGCATTTTGAGTAATTTGCCGATTGGTTTCAGAACGGCTTGCATCAAAATTAACTATTTTTTGCCAGACATTCATTGTGGAACAAAAGTGATTTTCTCGGCAAGTTAAGCATTTTGAGTAATTTGACGAATGGGTTCAGAACGGCTTGCATCAAAATTAACTATTTTTTGCCAGTCATTCATTGTGGAAAGAAAGTGATTTTCTTGGCGAGTTAAGCATTTTGAGTAATTTGCCGATTTGTTTCAGAACGGCTTGCATCACAATTAACTATTTTTTGCCAGAAATTCATTGTGGGAAAAAAGTGAATTTCTCAGCGCGTTAAGCATTTGGAGTAATTTGCCGATTGGTTTCAGAACGGCTTGCATTGAAATTAACTATTTTTTGCCAGACATTCATTGTGGAAAAAAGTGATTTTCTCGGCGAGTTAAGCATTTTGAGTAATTTGCGATTGGTTTCAGAACGGCTTGCATTGAAATTTAATATTTTTTGCCAGACATTCATTGCGGAAAGAAAGTGATTTTCTCGGCGAGATAAGCATTTTGAGTAATTTGCCGAATGGTTTCAGAACGTCTTGCATCAAAATGAACTATTTTTTGCCAGAAATTCATTGTGGGAAAAAAGTGATTTTCTCGGCGCGTTAAGCATTTTGAGTAATTTGCCGATTGGTTTCAGAACGGCTTGCATTGAAATTTACTATTTTTTGCCAGACATTCATTGTGGAACAAAAGTGATTTTCTCGGAGAGCTAAGCATTTTGAGTAATTTGCCGATTGGTTTCAGAACGGCTTGCATTGAAATTTACTATTTTTTGCCAAATATTCATTGTGAAACAAAAGTGATTTTCTCGGAGAGTTAAGCATTTTGAGTAATTTGCCGATTGGTTCCAGAACGGATTGCATTGAAATTTATTATTTATTGTCAGACATTCATTGTGGGAAAAAAGTGATTTTGTCGGCGAGTTAAGCATTTTGAGTAATTTGCCGATTGGTTTCAGAACGGCTTGCATCAAAATCAACTATTTTTTGCCAGACATTCATTGTGGAACAAAAGTGATTTTCTCGGCAAGTTAAGCATTTTGAGTAATTTGACGAATGGTTTCAGAACGGCTTGCATCAAAATTAACTATTTTTTGCCAGTCATTCATTGTGGAAAGAAAGTGATTTTCTTGGCGAGTGAAGCATTTTGAGTAATTTGACGAATGGTTTCACAACGGCTTGCATCAAAATTAACTATTTTTTGCCAGGCGTCCATTGTGGAGCAAAAATGATTTTCTCGGTGAGTTATGCATTTTGAGTAATTTGCCGTTTGGTTTCAGAACGCCTTGCATTGAAATTTAATATTTTTTGCCAGACATTCATTGTGGAAAGAATGTGATTTTCTCGGCGAGTTAACCATTTTGAGTAATTTGCCGATTGGTTTCAGAACGGCTTGCATCAAAATGAAATATTTTTTGCCAGACATTCATTGTGGGGAAAAAGTGATTTTCTCGGCGCGTTAAGCATTTTGAGTAATTTGCCAATTGGTTTCAGAACGGCTTGCATTGAAATTTACTATTTCTTGCCAAATATTCATTGTGGAACAAAAGTGATTTTCTCGGAGAGTTAAGCATTTTGAGTTATTTGCCGATTGGTTTCAGAACGGATTGCATTGAAATTTACTATTTATTGCCAGACATTCATTTTCGGAAAAAAGTGATTTTCTCGGCGAGTTAAGCATTTTCAGTAATTTGCCGATTGGTTTCAGAACGGCTTGCATCAAAATTAACTATTTTTTGCCAGACATTCATTGTGGAACAAAAGGGATTTTCTCGGCAAGTTAAGCATTTTGAGTAATTTGACGAATGGTTTCAGAACGGCTTGCATCAAAATTAACTATTTTTTGCCAGTCATTCATTGTGGAAAGAAAGTGATTTTCTCGGCGTGTTAAGCATTTTGAGTAATTTGCCGATTTGTTTCAGAACGGCTTGCATCAAAATTAACTATTTTTTGCCAGTCATTCATTGTGGAAAGAAAGTGATTTTCTCGGCGAGTTAAGCATTTTGAGTAATTTGCCGATTTGTTTCAGAACGGCTTGCATCAAAATTAACTATTATTTGCCAGACATTCATTGTAGGAAAAAAGTGAATTTCTCAGCGCGTTAAGCATTTTGAGTAATTTGCCGATTGGTTTCAGAACGGCTTGCATCACAATTAACTATTTTCTGCCAGGCATTCATTGTGGAACAAAAGTGATTTTCTCGGCGAGTTAAGCATTTTGAGCAATTTGCCGATTGGTTTCAGAACGGCTTGCATTGAAATTAACTCTTTTTTGCCAGGCATTCATTGTGGAAAGAAAGTGATTTTCTTGGCGAGTTAAGCATTTTGAGTAATTTGCCGATTTGTTTCAGAACGGCTTGCATCACAATTTACTATTTTTTGCCAGACATTCATTGTGGGAAAAAAGTGATTTTCTCGGCGAGTTAAGCATTTTGAGTAATTTGCCGATTTGTTTCAGAACGGCTTGCATCACAATTAACTATTTTTTGCCAGGCGTTCATTGTGGAGCAAAAATGATTTTCTCGGTGAGTTATGCATTTTGAGTAATTTGCCGTTTGGTTTCAGAACGGCTTGCATTGAAATTTAATATTTCTTGCCAAATATTCATTGTGGAACAAAAGTGATTTTCTCGGAGAGTTAAGCATTTTGAGTTATTTGCCGATTGGTTTCAGAACGGATTGCATTGAAATTTACTATTTATTGCCAGACATTCATTTTCGGAAAAAAGTGATTTTCTCGGCGAGTTAAGCATTTTGAGTAATTTGCCGATTGGTTTCAGAACGGCTTGCATCAAAATTAACTATTTTTTGCCAGACATTCATTGTGGAACAAAAGGGATTTTCTCGGCAAGTTAAGCATTTTGAGTAATTTGACGAATGGTTTCAGAACGGCTTGCATCAAAATTAACTATTTTTTGCCAGTCATTCATTGTGGAAAGAAAGTGATTTTCTCGGCGAGTTAAGCATTTTGAGTAATTTGCCGATTTGTTTCAGAACGGCTTGCATCAAAATTAACTATTTTTTGCCAGTCATTCATTGTGGAAAGAAAGTGATTTTCTCGGCGAGTTAAGCATTTTGAGTAATTTGCCGATTTGTTTCAGAACGGCTTGCATCAAAATTAACTATTATTTGCCAGACATTCATTGTAGGAAAAAAGTGAATTTCTCAGCGCGTTAAGCATTTTGAGTAATTTGCCGATTGGTTTCAGAACGGCTTGCATCACAATTAACTATTTTCTGCCAGGCATTCATTGTGGAACAAAAGTGATTTTCTCGGCGAGTTAAGCATTTTGAGCAATTTGCCGATTGGTTTCAGAACGGCTTGCATTGAAATTAACTCTTTTTTGCCAGGCATTCATTGTGGAAAGAAAGTGATTTTCTTGGCGAGTTAAGCATTTTGAGTAATTTGCCGATTTGTTTCAGAACGGCTTGCATCACAATTTACTATTTTTTGCCAGACATTCATTGTGGGAAAAAAGTGATTTTCTCGGCGAGTTAAGCATTTTGAGTAATTTGCCGATTGGTTTCAGAACGGCTTGCATCACAATTAACTATATTTTGCCAGGCGTTCATTGTGGAGCAAAAATGATTTTCTCGGTGAGTTATGCATTTTGAGTCATTTGCCGTTTGGTTTCAGAACGGCTTGCATTGAAATTTACTATTTTTTGCCAAATATTCATTGTGAAACAAAAGTGATTTTCTCGGAGAGTTAAGCATTTTGAGTAATTTGCCGATTGGTTCCAGAACGGATTGCATTGAAATTTATTATTTATTGTCAGACATTCATTGTGGGAAAAAAGTGATTTTCTCGGCGAGTTAAGCATTTTGAGTAATTTGCCGATTGGTTTCAGAACGGCTTGCATCAAAATCAACTATTTTTTGCCAGACATTCATTGTGGAACAAAAGTGATTTTCTCGGCAAGTTAAGCATTTTGAGTAATTTGACGAATGGTTTCAGAACGGCTTGCATCAAAATTAACTATTTTTTGCCAGTCATTCATTGTGGAAAGAAAGTGATTTTCTTGGCGAGTGAAGCATTTTGAGTAATTTGACGAATGGTTTCACAACGGCTTGCATCAAAATTAACTATTTTTTGCCAGGCGTTCATTGTGGAGCAAAAATGATTTTCTCGGTGAGTTATGCATTTTGAGTAATTTGCCGTTTGGTTTCAGAACGGCTTGCATTGAAATTTAATATTTTTTGCCAGACATTCATTGTGGAAAGAATGTGATTTTCTCGGCGAGTTAACCATTTTGAGTAATTTGCCGATTGGTTTCAGAACGGCTTGCATCAAAATGAAATATTTTTTGCCAGACATTCATTGTGGGGAAAAGGTGATTTTCTCGGCGCGTTAAGCATTTTGAGTAATTTGCCAATTGGTTTCAGAACGGCTTGCATTGAAATTTACTATTTCTTGCCAAATATTCATTGTGGAACAAAAGTGATTTTCTCGGAGAGTTAAGCATTTTGAGTTATTTGCCGATTGGTTTCAGAACGGATTGCATTGAAATTTACTATTTATTGCCAGACATTCATTTTCGGAAAAAAGTGATTTTCTCGGCGAGTTAAGCATTTTGAGTAATTTGCCGATTGGTTTCAGAACGGCTTGCATCAAAATTAACTATTTTTTGCCAGACATTCATTGTGGAACAAAAGGGATTTTCTCGGCAAGTTAAGCATTTTGAGTAATTTGACGAATGGTTTCAGAACGGCTTGCATCAAAATTAACTATTTTTTGCCAGTCATTCATTGTGGAAAGAAAGTGATTTTCTCGGCGAGTTAAGCATTTTGAGTAATTTGCCGATTTGTTTCAGAACGGCTTGCATCAAAATTAACTATTTTTTGCCAGTCATTCATTGTGGAAAGAAAGTGATTTTCTCGGCGAGTTAAGCATTTTGAGTAATTTGCCGATTTGTTTCAGAACGGCTTGCATCAAAATTAACTATTATTTGCCAGACATTCATTGTAGGAAAAAAGTGAATTTCTCAGCGCGTTAAGCATTTTGAGTAATTTGCCGATTGGTTTCAGAACGGCTTGCATCACAATTAACTATTTTCTGCCAGGCATTCATTGTGGAACAAAAGTGATTTTCTCGGCGAGTTAAGCATTTTGAGCAATTTGCCGATTGGTTTCAGAACGGCTTGCATTGAAATTAACTCTTTTTTGCCAGGCATTCATTGTGGAAAGAAAGTGATTTTCTTGGCGAGTTAAGCATTTTGAGTAATTTGCCGATTTGTTTCAGAACGGCTTGCATCACAATTTACTATTTTTTGCCAGACATTCATTGTGGGAAAAAAGTGATTTTCTCGGCGAGTTAAGCATTTTGAGTAATTTGCCGATTTGTTTCAGAACGGCTTGCATCACAATTAACTATTTTTTGCCAGGCGTTCATTGTGGAGCAAAAATGATTTTCTCGGTGAGTTATGCATTTTGAGTAATTTGCCGTTTGGTTTCAGAACGGCTTGCATTGAAATTTAATATTTCTTGCCAAATATTCATTGTGGAACAAAAGTGATTTTCTCGGAGAGTTAAGCATTTTGAGTTATTTGCCGATTGGTTTCAGAACGGATTGCATTGAAATTTACTATTTATTGCCAGACATTCATTTTCGGAAAAAAGTGATTTTCTCGGCGAGTTAAGCATTTTGAGTAATTTGCCGATTGGTTTCAGAACGGCTTGCATCAAAATTAACTATTTTTTGCCAGACATTCATTGTGGAACAAAAGGGATTTTCTCGGCAAGTTAAGCATTTTGAGTAATTTGACGAATGGTTTCAGAACGGCTTGCATCAAAATTAACTATTTTTTGCCAGTCATTCATTGTGGAAAGAAAGTGATTTTCTCGGCGAGTTAAGCATTTTGAGTAATTTGCCGATTTGTTTCAGAACGGCTTGCATCAAAATTAACTATTTTTTGCCAGTCATTCATTGTGGAAAGAAAGTGATTTTCTCGGCGAGTTAAGCATTTTGAGTAATTTGCCGATTTGTTTCAGAACGGCTTGCATCAAAATTAACTATTATTTGCCAGACATTCATTGTAGGAAAAAAGTGAATTTCTCAGCGCGTTAAGCATTTTGAGTAATTTGCCGATTGGTTTCAGAACGGCTTGCATCACAATTAACTATTTTCTGCCAGGCATTCATTGTGGAACAAAAGTGATTTTCTCGGCGAGTTAAGCATTTTGAGCAATTTGCCGATTGGTTTCAGAACGGCTTGCATTGAAATTAACTCTTTTTTGCCAGGCATTCATTGTGGAAAGAAAGTGATTTTCTTGGCGAGTTAAGCATTTTGAGTAATTTGCCGATTTGTTTCAGAACGGCTTGCATCACAATTTACTATTTTTTGCCAGACATTCATTGTGGGAAAAAAGTGATTTTCTCGGCGAGTTAAGCATTTTGAGTAATTTGCCGATTTGTTTCAGAACGGCTTGCATCACAATTAACTATATTTTGCCAGGCGTTCATTGTGGAGCAAATATGATTTTCTCGGTGAGTTATGCATTTTGAGTAATTTGCCGTTTGGTTTCAGAACGGCTTGCATTGAAATTTAATATTTTTTGCCAGACATTCATTGTGGAAAGAAAGTGATTTTCTCGGCGAGTTAACCATTTTGAGTAATTTGCCGATTGGTTTCAGAACGGCTTGCATCAAAATGAAATATTTTTTGCCAGACTTTCATTGTGGGAAAAAAGTGATTTTCTCGGCGCGTTAAGCATTTTGAGTAATTTGCCAATTGGTTTCAGAACGGCTTGCATTGAAATTCACTATTTATTGCCAGACATTCATTGTGGGAAAAAAGTGATTTTCTCGGCGAGTTAAGCATTTTGAGTAATTTGCCGATTGGTTTCAGAACGGCTTGCATCAAAATTAACTATTTTTTGCCAGTCATTCATTGTGGAAAGAAAGTGATTTTCTTGGCGAGTTAAGCATTTTCAGTAATTTGCGGATTTGTTTCAGAACGGCTTGCATCAAAATTAACTATTATTTGCCAGACATTCATTGTGGAACAAAAGTTATTTTCTCCGCCAGTTAAGCATTTTGAGTAATCTGCCGATTGGTTTCAGAACGGCTTGCATTGAAATTTACTATTTTTTGCCAGACATTCATTGTGGGAAAAAAGTGATTTTCTCGGCGAGTTAAGCATTTTGAGTAATTTGCCGATTTGTTTCAGAACGGCTTGCATCACAATTAACTATTTTTTGCCAGGCGTTCATTGTGGAGCAAAAATGATTTTCTCGGTGAGTTATGCATTTTGAGTAATTTGCCGTTTGGTTTCAGAACGGCTTGCATTGAAATTTAATATTTTTTGCCAGACATTCATTGTGGAAAGAAAGTGATTTTCTCGGCGAGTTAACCATTTTGAGTAATTTGCCGATTGGTTTCAGAACGGCTTGCATCAAAATGAAATATTTTTTGCCAGTCATTCATTGTGGAAAGAAAGTGATTTTCTTGGCGAGTTAAGCATTTTGAGTAATTTGCGGATTTGTTTCAGAACGGCTTGCATCAAAATTAACTATTATTTGCCAGAGATTCATTGTGGAACAAAAGTGATTTTCTCCGCCAGTTAAGCATTTTGAGTAATTTGCCGATTGGTTTCCGAACGGCTTGCATTGAAATTTACTATTTTTTGCCAGACATTCATTGTAGGAAAAAAGTGAATTTCTCAGCGCGTTAAGCATTTTGAGTAATTTGCCGATTGGTTTCAGAACGGCTTGCATCACAATTAACTATTTTCTGCCAGACATTCATTGTGGAAAGAAAGTGATTTTCTTGGCGAGTTAAGCATTTTGAGTAATTTGACGAATGGTTTCAGAACGGCTTGCATCAAAATTAACTATTTTTTGCCAGTCATTCATTGTGGAAAGAAAGTGATTTTCTTGGCGAGTTAAGCATTTTGAGTAATTTGCCGATTTGTTTCAGAACGGCTTGCATCAAAATTAACTATTTTTTGCCAGTCATTCATTGTGGAACAAAAGTGATTTTCTCCGCCAGTTAAGCATTTTGAGTAATTTGCCGATTGGTTTCAGAACGGCTTGCATTTAAATTTACTATTTTTTGCCAGACATTCATTGTAGGAAAAAAGTGAATTTCTCAGCGCGTTAAGCATTTTGAGTAATTTGCCGATTGGTTTCAGAACGGCTTGCATCACAATTAACTATTTTCTGCCAGGCATTCATTGTGGAACAAAAGTGATTTTCTCGGCGAGTTAAGCATTTTGAGCAATTTGCCGATTGGTTTCAGAACGGCTTGCATTGAAATTAACTCTTTTTTGCCAGGCATTCATTGTGGAAAGAAAGTGATTTTCTTGGCGAGTTAAGCATTTTGAGTAATTTGCCGATTTGTTTCAGAACGGCTTGCATCACAATTAACTATTTTTTGCCAGACATTCATTGTGGGAAAAAAGTGAATTTCTCAGCGCGTTAAGCATTTTGAGTAATTTGCCGATTGGTTTCAGAACGGCTTGCATCACAATTAACTATTTTCTGCCAGGCATTCATTGTGGAACAAAAGTGATTTTCTCAGCGAGTTAAGCATTTTGAGTAATTTGCCGATTGGTTTCAGAACGGCTTGCATTGAAATTAACTATTTTTTGCCAGACATTCATTGTGGAGCAAAAGTGATTTTCTCGGCGCGCTAAGCATTTTGAGTAATTTGCCGATAGGTTTCAGAACGGCTTGCATCAAAATTAACTATTTTTTGCCAGACATTCATTGAGGAACAAAAGTGATTTTCTCGGCGAGTTAAATATTTTGAGTAATTTGCCGATTTGTTTCAGAACGGCTTGCATCACAATTAACTATTTTTTGCCAGGCGTTCATTGTGGAGCAAAAATGATTTTCTCGGTGAGTTATGCATTTTGAGTAATTTGCCGTTTGGTTTCAGAACGGCTTGCATTGAAATTTAGTATTTCTTGCCAAATATTCATTGTGGAACAAAAGTGATTTTCTCGGAGAGTTAAGCTTTTGAGTAATTTGCCGATTGGTTTCAGAACGGATTGCATTGAAATTTACTATTTATTGCCAGACATTCATTGTGGGAAAAAAGTGATTTTCTCGGCGAGTTAAGCATTTTGAGTAATTTGCCGATTGGTTTCAGAACGGCTTGCATTGAAATTAACTATTTTTTGCCAGACATTCATTGTGGAAAGAAAGTGATTTTCTCGGCGAGTTAACCATTTGAGTAATTTGCCGATTGGTTTCAGAACGGCTAGCATTGAATTTAACTATTTTTTGCCAGGCGTTCATTGGGGAGCAAAAGTGATTTTCTCGGCGGGTTAAGCATTTTGAGTAATTTGCCGATTGGTTTCAGAACGGCTTGCATTGAAATTTAATGTTTTTTGCCAGACATTCATTCTGGAAAGAAAGTGATTTTCTCGGCGAGTTAAGCATTTTGAGTAATTTGCCGATTGGTATCAGAACGTCTTGCATCAAAATGAAATATTTTGTGCCAGACATTCATTGTGGGAAAAAAGTGATTTTCTCGGCGCGTTAAGCATTTTGAGCAATTTGCCAATTGGTTTCAGAACGGCTTGCATTGAAATTTACTATTTCTTGCCAAATATTCATTGTGGATTAAAAGTGATTTTCTCGGCGAGTTAAGCATTTTGAGCAATTTGCCGATTGGTTTCAGAACGGCTTGCATTGAAATTAACTCTTTTTTGCCAGGCATTCATTGTGGAAAGAAAGTGATTTTCTTGGCGAGTTAAGCATTTTGAGTAATTTGCCGATTTGTTTCAGAACGGCTTGCATCACAATTAACTATTTTTTGCCAGACATTCATTGTGGGAAAAAAGTGAATTTCTCAGCGCGTTAAGCATTTTGAGTAATTTGCCGATTGGTTTCAGAACGGCTTGCATCACAATTAACTATTTTCTGCCGGGCATTCATTGTGGAACAAAAGTGATTTTCTCGGCGAGTTAAGCATTTTGAGTAATTTGCCGATTGGTTTCAGAACGGCTTGCATTGAAATTAACTATTTTTTGCCAGACATTCATTGTGGAGCAAAAGTGATTTTCTCGGCGCGCTAAGCATTTTGAGTAATTTGCCGATAGGTTTCAGAACGGCTTGCATCAAAATTAACTATTTTTTGCCAGACATTCATTGAGGAACAAAAGTGATTTTCTCGGCGAGTTAAGCATTTTGAGTAATTTGCCGATTTGTTTCAGAACGGCTTGCATCACAATTAACTATTTTTTGCCAGGCGTTCATTGTGGAGCAAAAATGATTTTCTCGGTGAGTTATGCATTTTGAGTAATTTGCCGTTTGGTTTCAGAACGGCTTGCATTGAAATTTAGTATTTCTTGCCAAATATTCATTGTGGAACAAAAGTGATTTTCTCGGAGAGTTAAGCATTTTGAGTAATTTGCCGATTGGTTTCAGAACGGATTGCATTGAAATTTACTATTTATTGCCAGACTTTCATTGTGGGAAAAAAGTGATTTTCTCGGCGAGTTAAGCATTTTGAGTAATTTGACGATTGGTTTCAGAACGGCTTGCATCAAAATTAACTATTTTTTGCCAGACATTCATTGTGGAACAAAAGTGATTTTCTCGGCAAGTTAAGCATTTTGAGTAATTTGACGAATGGGTTCAGAACGGCTTGCATCAAAATTAACTATTTTTTGCCAGTCATTCATTGTGGAAAGAAAGTGATTTTCTTGGCGAGTTAAGCATTTTGAGTAATTTGCCGATTTGTTTCAGAACGGCTTGCATCACAATTAACTATTTTTTGCCAGTCATTCATTGTGGAACAAAAGTGATTTTCTCCGCCAGTTAAGCATTTTGAGTAATTTGCCGATTGGTTTCAGAACGGCTTGCATTTAAATTTACTATTTTTTGCCAGACATTCATTGTAGGAAAAAAGTGAATTTCTCAGCGCGTTAAGCATTTTGAGTAATTTGCCGATTGGTTTCAGAACGGCTTGCATCACAATTAACTATTTTCTGCCAGGATTCATTGTGGAACAAAAGTGATTTTCTCGGCGAGTTAAGCATTTTGAGCAATTTGCCGATTGGTTTCAGAACGGCTTGCATTGAAATTAACTCTTTTTTGCCAGGCATTCATTGTGGAAAGAAAGTGATTTTCTTGGCGAGTTAAGCATTTTGAGTAATTTGCCGATTTGTTTCAGAACGGCTTGCATCACAATTAACTATTTTTTGCCAGACATTCATTGTGGGAAAAAAGTGAATTTCTCAGCGCGTTAAGCATTTTGAGTAATTTGCCGATTGGTTTCAGAACGGCTTGCATCACAATTAACTATTTTCTGCCAGGCATTCATTGTGGAACAAAAGTGATTTTCTCGGCGAGTTAAGCATTTTGAGTAATTTGCCGATTGGTTTCAGAACGGCTTGCATTGAAATTAACTATTTTTTGCCAGACATTCATTGTGGAGCAAAAGTGATTTTCTCGGCGCGCTAAGCATTTTGAGTAATTTGCCGATAGGTTTCAGAACGGCTTGCATCAAAATTAACTATTTTTTGCCAGACATTCATTGAGGAACAAAAGTGATTTTCTCGGCGAGTTAAGCATTTTGAGTAATTTGCCGATTTGTTTCAGAACGGCTTGCATCACAATTAACTATTTTTTGCCAGGCGTTCATTGTGGAGCAAAAATGATTTTCTCGGTGAGTTATGCATTTTGCGTAATTTGCCGTTTGGTTTCAGAACGGCTTGCATTGAAATTTAGTATTTCTTGCCAAATATTCATTGTGGAACAAAAGTGATTTTCTCGGAGAGTTAAGCATTTTGAGTAATTTGCCGATTGGTTTCAGAACGGATTGCATTGAAATTTACTATTTATTGCCAGACATTCATTGTGGGAAAAAAGTGATTTTCTCGGCGAGTTAAGCATTTTGAGTAATTTGCCGATTGGTTTCAGAACGGCTTGCATTGAAATTAACTATTTTTTGCCAGACATTCATTGTGGAAAGAAAGTGATTTTCTCGGCGAGTTAACCATTTGAGTAATTTGCCGATTGGTTTCAGAACGGCTAGCATTGAATTTAACTATTTTTTGCCAGGCGTTCATTGGGGAGCAAAAGTGATTTTCTCGGCGGGGTAAGCATTTTGAGTAATTTGCCGATTGGTATCAGAACGTCTTGCATCAAAATGAAATATTTTGTGCCAGACATTCATTGTGGGAAAAAAGTGATTTTCTCGGCGCGTTAAGCATTTTGAGCAATTTGCCAATTGGTTTCAGAACGGCTTGCATTGAAATTTACTATTTCTTGCCAAATATTCATTGTGGATCAAAAGTGATTTTCTCGGCGAGTTAAGCATTTTGAGCAATTTGCCGATTGGTTTCAGAACGGCTTGCATTGAAATTAACTCTTTTTTGCCAGGCATTCATTGTGGAAAGAAAGTGATTTTCTTGGCGAGTTAAGCATTTTGAGTAATTTGCCGATTTGTTTCAGAACGGCTTGCATCACAATTAACTATTTTTTGCCAGACATTCATTGTGGGAAAAAAGTGAATTTCTCAGCGCGTTAAGCATTTTGAGTAATTTGCCGATTGGTTTCAGAACGGCTTGCATCACAATTAACTATTTTCTGCCGGGCATTCATTGTGGAACAAAAGTGATTTTCTCGGCGAGTTAAGCATTTTGAGTAATTTGCCGATTGGTTTCAGAACGGCTTGCATTGAAATTAACTATTTTTTGCCAGACATTCATTGTGGAGCAAAAGTGATTTTCTCGGCGCGCTAAGCATTTTGAGTAATTTGCCGATAGGTTTCAGAACGGCTTGCATCAAAATTAACTATTTTTTGCCAGACATTCATTGAGGAACAAAAGTGATTTTCTCGGCGAGTTAAGCATTTTGAGTAATTTGCCGATTTGTTTCAGAACGGCTTGCATCACAAATAACTATTTTTTGCCAGGCGTTCATTGTGGAGCAAAAATGATTTTCTCGGTGAGTTATGCATTTTGAGTAATTTGCCGTTTGGTTTCAGAACGGCTTGCATTGAAATTTAGTATTTCTTGCCAAATATTCATTGTGGAACAAAAGTGATTTTCTCGGAGAGTTAAGCATTTTGAGTAATTTGCCGATTGGTTTCAGAACGGATTGCATTGAAATTTACTATTTATTGCCAGACTTTCATTGTGGGAAAAAAGTGATTTTCTCGGCGAGTTAAGCATTTTGAGTAATTTGCCGATTGGTTTCAGAACGGCTTGCATCAAAATTAACTATTTTTTGCCAGACATTCATTGTGGAACAAAAGTGATTTTCTCGGCAAGTTAAGCATTTTGAGTAATTTGACGAATGGGTTCAGAACGGCTTGCATCAAAATTAACTATTTTTTGCCAGTCATTCATTGTGGAAAGAAAGTGATTTTCTTGGCGAGTTAAGCATTTTGAGTAATTTGCCGATTTGTTTCAGAACGGCTTGCATCACAATTAACTATTTTTTGCCAGACATTCATTGTGGGAAAAAAGTGAATTTCTCAGCGCGTTAAGCATTTGGAGTAATTTGCCGATTGGTTTCAGAACGGCTTGCATTGAAATTAACTATTTTTTGCCAGACATTCATTGTGGAAAAAAGTTATTTTCTCGGCGAGTTAAGCATTTTGAGTAATTTGCGATTGGTTTCAGAACGGCTTGCATTGAAATTTACTATTTTTTGCCAGACATTCATTGTGGAACAAAAGTGATTTTCTCGGAGAGCTAAGCATTTTGAGTAATTTGCCGATTGGTTTCAGAACGGCTTGCATTGAAATTTACTATTTTTTGCCAAATATTCATTGTGAAACAAAAGTGATTTTCTCGGAGAGTTAAGCATTTTGAGTAATTTGCCGATTGGTTCCAGAACGGATTGCATTGAAATTTATTATTTATTGTCAGACATTCATTGTGGGAAAAAAGTGATTTTCTCGGCGAGTTAAGCATTTTGAGTAATTTGCCGATTGGTTTCAGAACGGCTTGCATCAAAATCAAATATTTTTTGCCAGACATTCATTGTGGAACAAAAGTGATTTTCTCGGCAAGTTAAGCATTTTGAGTAATTTGACGAATGGTTTCAGAACGGCTTGCATCAAAATTAACTATTTTTTGCCAGTCATTCATTGTGGAAAGAAAGTGATTTTCTTGGCGAGTGAAGCATTTTGAGTAATTTGACGAATGGTTTCACAACGGCTTGCATCAAAATTAACTATTTTTTGCCAGGCGTTCATTGTGGAGCAAAAATGATTTTCTCGGTGAGTTATGCATTTTGAGTAATTTGCCGTTTGGTTTCAGAACGGCTTGCATTGAAATTTAATATTTTTTGCCAGACATTCATTGTGGAAAGAATGTGATTTTCTCGGCGAGTTAACCATTTTGAGTAATTTGCCGATTGGTTTCAGAACGGCTTGCATCAAAATGAAATATTTTTTGCCAGACATTCATTGTGGGAAAAAAGTGATTTTCTCGGCGCGTTAAGCATTTTGAGTAATTTGCCAATTGGTCTCAGAACGGCTTGCATTGAAATTTACTATTTCTTGCCAAATATTCATTGTGGAACAAAAGTGATTTTCTCGGAGAGTTAAGCATTTTGAGTTATTTGCCGATTGGTTTCAGAACGGATTGCATTGAAATTTACTATTTATTGCCAGACATTCATTTTCGGAAAAAAGTGATTTTCTCGGCGAGTTAAGCATTTTGAGTAATTTGCCGATTGGTTTCAGAACGGCTTGCATCAAAATTAACTATTTTTTGCCAGACATTCATCGTGGAACAAAAGGGATTTTCTCGGCAAGTTAAGCATTTTGAGTAATTTGACGAATGGTTTCAGAACGGCTTGCATCAAAATTAACTATTTTTTGCCAGTCATTCATTGTGGAAAGAAAGTGATTTTCTCGGCGAGTTAAGCATTTTGAGTAATTTGCCGATTGGTTTCAGAACGGCTTGCATCACAATTAACTATTTTCTGCCAGGCATTCATTGTGGAACAAAAGTGATTTTCTCGGCAAGTTAAGCATTTTGAGTAATTTGACGAATGGGTTCAGAACGGCTTGCATCAAAATTAACTATTTTTTGCCAGTCATTCATTGTGGAAAGAAAGTGATTTTCTTGGCGAGTTAAGCATTTTGAGTAATTTGCCGATTTGTTTCAGAACGGCTTGCATCACAATTAACTATTTTTTGCCAGACATTCATTGTGGGAAAAAAGTGAATTTCTCAGCGCGTTAAGCATTTGGAGTAATTTGCCGATTGGTTTCAGAACGGCTTGCATTGAAATTAACTATTTTTTGCCAGACATTCATTGTGGAAAAAAGTTATTTTCTCGGCGAGTTAAGCATTTTGAGTAATTTGCGATTGGTTTCAGAACGGCTTGCATTGAAATTTACTATTTTTTGCCAGACATTCATTGTGGAACAAAAGTGATTTTCTCGGAGAGCTAAGCATTTTGAGTAATTTGCCCATTGGTTTCAGAACGGCTTGCATTGAAATTTACTATTTTTTGCCAAATATTCATTGTGAAACAAAAGTGATTTTCTCGGAGAGTTAAGCATTTTGAGTAATTTGCCGATTGGTTCCAGAACGGATTGCATTGAAATTTATTATTTATTGTCAGACATTCATTGTGGGAAAAAAGTGATTTTCTCGGCGAGTTAAGCATTTTGAGTAATTTGCCGATTGGTTTCAGAACGGCTTGCATCAAAATCAAATATTTTTTGCCAGACATTCATTGTGGAACAAAAGTGATTTTCTCGGCAAGTTAAGCATTTTGAGTAATTTGACGAATGGTTTCAGAACGGCTTGCATCAAAATTAACTATTTTTTGCCAGTCATTCATTGTGGAAAGAAAGTGATTTTCTTGGCGAGTGAAGCATTTTGAGTAATTTGACGAATGGTTTCACAACGGCTTGCATCAAAATTAACTATTTTTTGCCAGGCGTTCATTGTGGAGCAAAAATGATTTTCTCGGTGAGTTATGCATTTTGAGTAATTTGCCGTTTGGTTTCAGAACGGCTTGCATTGAAATTTAATATTTTTTGCCAGACATTCATTGTGGAAAGAATGTGATTTTCTCGGCGAGTTAACCATTTTGAGTAATTTGCCGATTGGTTTCAGAACGGCTTGCATCAAAATGAAATATTTTTTGCCAGACATTCATTGTGGGAAAAAAGTGATTTTCTCGGCGCGTTAAGCATTTTGAGTAATTTGCCAATTGGTCTCAGAACGGCTTGCATTGAAATTTACTATTTCTTGCCAAATATTCATTGTGGAACAAAAGTGATTTTCTCGGAGAGTTAAGCATTTTGAGTTATTTGCCGATTGGTTTCAGAACGGATTGCATTGAAATTTACTATTTATTGCCAGACATTCATTTTCGGAAAAAAGTGATTTTCTCGGCGAGTTAAGCATTTTGAGTAATTTGCCGATTGGTTTCAGAACGCCTTGCATCAAAATTAACTATTTTTTGCCAGACATTCATCGTGGAACAAAAGGGATTTTCTCGGCAAGTTAAGCATTTTGAGTAATTTGACGAATGGTTTCAGAACGGCTTGCGTCAAAATTAACTATTTTTTGCCAGTCATTCATTGTGGAAAGAAAGTGATTTTCTCGGCGAGTTAAGCATTTTGAGTAATTTGCCGATTGGTTTCAGAACGGCTTGCATCACAATTAACTATTTTCTGCCAGGCATTCATTGTGGAACAAAAGTGATTTTCTCGGCGAGTTAAGCATTTTGAGCAATTTGCCGATTGGTTTCAGAACGGCTTGCATTGAAATTAACTCTTTTTTGCCAGGCATTCATTGTGGAAAGAAAGTGATTTTCTTGGCGAGTTAAGCATTTTGAGTAATTTGCCGATTTGTTTCAGAACGGCTTGCATCACAATTAACTATTTTTTGCCAGACATTCATTGTGGGAAAAAAGTGAATTTCTCAGCGCGTTAAGCATTTTGAGTAATTTGCCGATCGGTTTCAGAACGGCTTGCATCAAAATTAACTATTTTTTGCCAGACATTCATTGTGGAACAAAAGTGATTTTCTCGGCGAGTTAAGCATTTTGAGTTATTTGCCGATTGGTTTCAGAACGGATTGCATTGAAATTTACTATTTATTGCCAGACATTCATTTTCGGAAAAAAGTGATTTTCTCGGCGAGTTAAGCATTTTGAGTAATTTGCCGATTGGTTTCAGAACGCCTTGCATCAAAATTAACTATTTTTTGCCAGACATTCATCGTGGAACAAAAGGGATTTTCTCGGCAAGTTAAGCATTTTGAGTAATTTGACGAATGGTTTCAGAACGGCTTGCATCAAAATTAACTATTTTTTGCCAGTCATTCATTGTGGAAAGAAAGTGATTTTCTCGGCGAGTTAAGCATTTTGAGTAATTTGCCGATTGGTTTCAGAACGGCTTGCATCACAATTAACTATTTTCTGCCAGGCATTCATTGTGGAACAAAAGTGATTTTCTCGGCGAGTTAAGCATTTTGAGCAATTTGCCGATTGGTTTCAGAACGGCTTGCATTGAAATTAACTCTTTTTTGCCAGGCATTCATTGTGGAAAGAAAGTGATTTTCTTGGCGAGTTAAGCATTTTGAGTAATTTGCCGATTTGTTTCAGAACGGCTTGCATCACAATTAACTATTTTTTGCCAGACATTCATTGTGGGAAAAAAGTGAATTTCTCAGCGCGTTAAGCATTTTGAGTAATTTGCCGATCGGTTTCAGAACGGCTTGCATCAAAATTAACTATTTTTTGCCAGACATTCATTGTGGAACAAAAGTGATTTTCTCGGCGAGTTAAGCATTTTGAGTAATTTGCCGATTTGTTTCAGAACGGCTTGCATCACAATTAACTATTTTTTGCCAGGCGTTCATTGTGGAGCAAAAATGATTTTCTCGGTGAGTTATGCATTTTGAGTAATTTGCCGTTTGGTTTCAGAACGGCTTGCATTGAAATTTAGTATTTCTTGCCAAATATTCATTGTGGAACAAAAGTGATTTTCTCGGAGAGTTAAGCATTTTGAGTAATTTGCCGATTGGTTTCAGAACGGATTGCATTGAAATTTACTATTTATTGCCAGACATTCATTGTGGGAAAAAAGTGATTTTCTCGGCGAGTTAAGCATTTTGAGTAATTTGCCGATTGGTTTCAGAACGGCTTGCATTGAAATTAACTATTTTTTGCCAGACATTCATTGTGGAAAGAAAGTGATTTTCTCGGCGAGTTAACCATTTGAGTAATTTGCCGATTGGTTTCAGAACGGCTAGCATTGAATTTAACTATTTTTTGCCAGGCGTTCATTGGGGAGCATAAGTGATTTTCTCGGCGGGTTAAGCATTTTGAGTAATTTGCCGATTGGTTTCAGAACGGCTTGCATTGAAATTTAATGTTTTTTGCCAGACATTCATTCTGGAAAGAAAGTGATTTTCTCGGCGAGTTAAGCATTTTGAGTAATTTGCCGATTGGTATCAGAACGTCTTGCATCAAAATGAAATATTTTGTGCCAGACATTCATTGTGGGAAAAAAGTGATTTTCTCGGCGCGTTAAGCATTTTGAGCAATTTGCCAATTGGTTTCAGAACGGCTTGCATTGAAATTTACTATTTCTTGCCAAATATTCATTGTGGATCAAAAGTGATTTTCTCTTAGAGTTAAGCATTTTGAGTAATTTGCCGATTGGTCTCAGAACGGATTGCATTGAAATTTACTATTTATTGCCAGACATTCATTGTGGGAAATTTTCTCGGCGAGTTAAGCATTTTGAGTAATTTGCCGATTGGTTTCAGAACGGCTTGCATCAAAATTAACTATTTTTTGCCAGACATTCATTGTGGAACAAAAGTGATTTTCTCGGCAAGATAAGCATTTTGAGTAATTGGACGAATGGTTTCAGAACGGCTTGCATCAAAATTAACTATTTTTTGCCAGTCATTCATTGAGGAAAGAAAGTGATTTTCTTGGCGAGTTAAGCATTTTGAGTAATTTGCCGATTTGTTTCAGAA
The DNA here is from genome assembly GCF_047496885.1 of Scyliorhinus torazame. Lineage (NCBI taxonomy): Eukaryota > Metazoa > Chordata > Chondrichthyes > Carcharhiniformes > Scyliorhinidae > Scyliorhinus > Scyliorhinus torazame. The sequence goes on from NW_027308167.1 coordinate 115,936, forward strand.
CGGCTTGCATCACAATTAACTATTTTTTGCCAGGCGTTCATTGTGGAGCAAAAATGATTTTCTCGGTGAGTTATGCATTTTGAGTAATTTGCCGTTTGGTTTCAGAACGGCTTGCATTGAAATTTAGTATTTCTTGCCAAATATTCATTGTGGAACAAAAGTGATTTTCTCGGAGAGTTAAGCATTTTGAGTAATTTGCCGATTGGTTTCAGAACGGATTGCATTGAAATTTACTATTTATTGCCAGACTTTCATTGTGGGAAAAAAGTGATTTTCTCGGCGAGTTAAGCATTTTGAGTAATTTGCCGATTGGTTTCAGAACGGCTTGCATCAAAATTAACTATTTTTTGCCAGACATTCATTGTGGAACAAAAGTGATTTTCTCGGCAAGTTAAGCATTTTGAGTAATTTGACGAATGGGTTCAGAACGGCTTGCATCAAAATTAACTATTTTTTGCCAGTCATTCATTGTGGAAAGAAAGTGATTTTCTTGGCGAGTTAAGCATTTTGAGTAATTTGCCGATTTGTTTCAGAACGGCTTGCATCACAATTAACTATTTTTTGCCAGACATTCATTGTGGGAAAAAAGTGAATTTCTCAGCGCGTTAAGCATTTGGAGTAATTTGCCGATTGGTTTCAGAACGGCTTGCATTGAAATTAACTATTTTTTGCCAGACATTCATTGTGGAAAAAAGTTATTTTCTCGGCGAGTTAAGCATTTTGAGTAATTTGCGATTGGTTTCAGAACGGCTTGCATTGAAATTTACTATTTTTTGCCAGACATTCATTGTGGAACAAAAGTGATTTTCTCGGAGAGCTAAGCATTTTGAGTAATTTGCCGATTGGTTTCAGAACGGCTTGCATTGAAATTTACTATTTTTTGCCAAATATTCATTGTGAAACAAAAGTGATTTTCTCGGAGAGTTAAGCATTTTGAGTAATTTGCCGATTGGTTCCAGAACGGATTGCATTGAAATTTATTATTTATTGTCAGACATTCATTGTGGGAAAAAAGTGATTTTCTCGGCGAGTTAAGCATTTTGAGTAATTTGCCGATTGGTTTCAGAACGGCTTGCATCAAAATCAAATATTTTTTGCCAGACATTCATTGTGGAACAAAAGTGATTTTCTCGGCAAGTTAAGCATTTTGAGTAATTTGACGAATGGTTTCAGAACGGCTTGCATCAAAATTAACTATTTTTTGCCAGTCATTCATTGTGGAAAGAAAGTGATTTTCTTGGCGAGTGAAGCATTTTGAGTAATTTGACGAATGGTTTCACAACGGCTTGCATCAAAATTAACTATTTTTTGCCAGGCGTTCATTGTGGAGCAAAAATGATTTTCTCGGTGAGTTATGCATTTTGAGTAATTTGCCGTTTGGTTTCAGAACGGCTTGCACTGAAATTTAATATTTTTTGCCAGACATTCATTGTGGAAAGAATGTGATTTTCTCGGCGAGTTAACCATTTTGAGTAATTTGCCGATTGGTTTCAGAACGGCTTGCATCAAAATGAAATATTTTTTGCCAGACATTCATTGTGGGAAAAAAGTGATTTTCTCGGCGCGTTAAGCATTTTGAGTAATTTGCCAATTGGTCTCAGAACGGCTTGCATTGAAATTTACTATTACTTGCCAAATATTCATTGTGGAACAAAAGTGATTTTCTCGGAGAGTTAAGCATTTTGAGTTATTTGCCGATTGGTTTCAGAACGGATTGCATTGAAATTTACTATTTATTGCCAGACATTCATTTTCGGAAAAAAGTGATTTTCTCGGCGACTTAAGCATTTTGAGTAATTTGCCGATTGGTTTCAGAACGCCTTGCATCAAAATTAACTATTTTTTGCCAGACATTCATCGTGGAACAAAAGGGATTTTCTCGGCAAGTTAAGCATTTTGAGTAATTTGACGAATGGTTTCAGAACGGCTTGCATCAAAATTAACTATTTTTTGCCAGTCATTCATTGTGGAAAGAAAGTGATTTTCTCGGCGAGTTAAGCATTTTGAGTAATTTGCCGATTGGTTTCAGAACGGCGTGCATCACAATTAACTATTTTCTGCCAGGCATTCATTGTGGAACAAAAGTGATTTTCTCGGCGAGTTAAGCATTTTGAGCAATTTGCCGATTGGTTTCAGAACGGCTTGCATTGAAATTAACTCTTTTTTGCCAGGCATTCATTGTGGAAAGAAAGTGATTTTCTTGGCGAGTTAAGCATTTTGAGTAATTTGCCGATTTGTTTCAGAACGGCTTGCATCACAATTAACTATTTTTTGCCAGACATTCATTGTGGGAAAAAAGTGAATTTCTCAGCGCGTTAAGCATTTTGAGTAATTTGCCGATCGGTTTCAGAACGGCTTGCATCAAAATTAACTATTTTTTGCCAGACATTCATTGTGGAACAAAAGTGATTTTCTCGGCGAGTTAAGCATTTTGAGTAATTTGCCGATTTGTTTCAGAACGGCTTGCATCACAATTAACTATTTTTTGCCAGGCGTTCATTGTGGAGCAAAAATGATTTTCTCGGTGAGTTATGCATTTTGAGTAATTTGCCGTTTGGTTTCAGAACGGCTTGCATTGAAATTTAGTATTTCTTGCCAAATATTCATTGTGGAACAAAAGTGATTTTCTCGGAGAGTTAAGCATTTTGAGTAATTTGCCGATTGGTTTCAGAACGGATTGCATTGAAATTTACTATTTATTGCCAGACATTCATTGTGGGAAAAAAGTGATTTTCTCGGCGAGTTAAGCATTTTGAGTAATTTGCCGATTGGTTTCAGAACGGCTTGCATTGAAATTAACTATTTTTTGCCAGACATTCATTGTGGAAAGAAAGTGATTTTCTCGGCGAGTTAACCATTTGAGTAATTTGCCGATTGGTTTCAGAACGGCTAGCATTGAATTTAACTATTTTTTGCCAGGCGTTCATTGGGGAGCATAAGTGATTTTCTCGGCGGGTTAAGCATTTTGAGTAATTTGCCGATTGGTTTCAGAACGGCTTGCATTGAAATTTAATGTTTTTTGCCAGACATTCATTCTGGAAAGAAAGTGATTTTCTCGGCGAGTTAAGCATTTTGAGTAATTTGCCGATTGGTATCAGAACGTCTTGCATCAAAATGAAATATTTTGTGCCAGACATTCATTGTGGGAAAAAAGTGATTTTCTCGGCGCGTTAAGCATTTTGAGCAATTTGCCAATTGGTTTCAGAACGGCTTGCATTGAAATTTACTATTTCTTGCCAAATATTCATTGTGGATCAAAAGTGATTTTCTCTTAGAGTTAAGCATTTTGAGTAATTTGCCGATTGGTTTCAGAACGGATTGCATTGAAATTTACTATTTATTGCCAGACATTCATTGTGGGAAATTTTCTCGGCGAGTTAAGCATTTTGAGTAATTTGCCGATTGGTTTCAGAACGGCTTGCATCAAAATTAACTATTTGTTGCCAGACATTCATTGTGGAACAAAAGTGATTTTCTCGGCAAGATAAGCATTTTGAGTAATTGGACGAATGGTTTCAGAACGGCTTGCATCAAAATTAACTATTTTTTGCCAGTCATTCATTGAGGAAAGAAAGTGATTTTCTTGGCGAGTTAAGCATTTTGAGTAATTTGCCGATTTGTTTCAGAACGGCTTGCATCACAATTAACTATTTTTTGCCAGACATTCATTGTGGGAAAAAAGTGAATTTCTCAGCGCGTGAAGCATTTGGAGTAATTTGCCGATTGGTTTCAGAACGGCTTGCATTGAAATTAACTATTTTTTGCCAGACATTCATTGTGGAAAAAAGTGATTTTCTCGGCGAGTTAAGCATTTTGAGTAATTTGCGATTGGTTTCAGAACGGCTTGCATTGAAATTTACTATTTTTTGCCAAATATTCATTGTGAAACAAAAGTGATTTTCTCGGAGAGTTAAGCAATTTGAGTAATTTGCCGATTGGTTTCAGAACGGATTGCATTGAAATTTATTATTTATTGCCAGACATTCATTGTGGAAAGGAAGTGATTTTCTTGGCGAGTTAAGCATTTTGAGTAATTTGCCGATTTGTTTCAGAACGGCTTGCATCACAATTAACTATTTTTTGCCAGACATTCATTGTGGAGCAAAAGTGATTTTCTCGGCGCGCTAAGCATTTTGAGTAATTTGCCGATTGGTTTCAGAACAGCTTGCATCAAAATTAACTATTTTTTGCCAGACATTCATTGTGGAACAAAAGTGATTTTCTCGGCGAGTTAAGCATTTTGAGTAATTTGCCGATTTGTTTCAGAACGGCTTGCATCACAATTAACTATTTTTTGCCAGGCGTTCATTGTGGAGCAAAAATGATTTTCTCGGTGAGTTATGCATTTTGAGTAATTTGCCGTTTGGTTTCAGAACGGCTTGCATTGAAATTTAGTATTTCTTGCCAAATATTCATTGTGGAACAAAAGTGATTTTCTCGGAGAGTTAAGCATTTTGAGTAATTTGCCGATTGGTTTCAGAACGGATTGCATTGAAATTTACTATTTATTGCCAGACATTCATTGTGAGAAAAAAGTGATTTTCTCGGCGAGTTCAGCATTTTGAGCAATTTGCCGATTGGTTTCTGAACGGCTTGCATCAAAATTAACTATTTTTTGCCAGACATTCATTGTGGAATAAAAGTGATTTTCTCGGCAAGTTAAGCATTTTGAGTAATTTGACGAATGGGTTCAGATCGGCTTGCATCAAAATTAACTATTTTTTGCCAGTCATTCATTGCGGAAAGAAAGTGATTTTCTTGGCGAGTTAAGCATTTTGAGTAATTTGCCGATTTGTTTCAGAACGGCTTGCATTGAAATTAACTATTTTTTGCCAGACATTCATTGTGGAAAAAAGTTATTTTCTCGGCGAGTTAAGCATTTTGAGTAATTTGCGATTGGTTTCAGAACGGCTTGCATTGAAATTTAATATTTTTTGCCAGACATTCATTGCGGAAAGAAAGTGATTTTCTCGGCGAGATAAGCATTTTGAGTAATTTGCCGATTGGTTTCAGAACGTCTTGCATCAAAATGAACAATTTTTTGCCAGACATTCATTGTGGGAAAAAAGTGATTTTCTCGGCGCGTTAAGCATTTTGAGTAATTTGCCGATTGGTTTCAGAACGGCTTGCATTGAAATTAACTATTTTTTGCCAGACATTCATTGCGGAAAGAAAGTGATTTTCTCGGCGAGATAAGCATTTTGAGTAATTTGCTGATTGGTTTCAGAACGTCTTGCATCAAAATGAACTATTTTTTGCCAGACATTCATTGTGGGAAAAAAGTGATTTTCTCGGCGCGTTAAGCATTTTGAGTAATTTGCCGATTGGTTTCAGAACGGCTTGCATTGAAATTTACTATTTTTTGCCAAATATTCATTGTGAAACAAAAGTGATTTTCTCGGAGAGTTAAGCATTTTGAGTAATTTGCCGATTGGTTTCAGAACGGATTGCATTGAAATTTATTATTTATTGCCAGACATTCATTGTGGGAAAAAAGTGATTTTCTCGGCGAGTTAAGCATTTTGAGTAATTTGCCGATTGGTTTCAGAACGGCTTGCATCAAAATCAACTATTTTTTGCCAGACATTCATTGTGGAACAAAAGTGATTTTCTCGGCAAGTTAAGCATTTTGAGTAATTTGACGAATGGTTTCAGAACGGCTTGCATCAAAATTAACTATTTTTTGCCAGTCATTCATTGTGGAAAGAAAGTGATTTTCTTGGCGAGTGAAGCATTTTGAGTAATTTGCCGATTTGTTTCAGAACGGCTTGCATCACAATTAACTATTTTTTGCCAGACATTCATTGTGGGAAAAAGGTGAATTTCTCAGCGCGTTAAGCATTTTGAGTAATTTGCCGATTGGTTTCAGAACAGCTTGCATCAAAATTAACTATTTTTTGCCAGTCATTCATTGCGGAAAGAAAGTGATTTTCTTGACGAGGTAAGCATTTTGAGTAATTTGCCGATTTGTTTCAGAACGGCTTGCATCAAAATTAACTATTTTTTGCCAGTCATTCATTGTGGAAAGGAAGTGATTTTCTTGGCGAGTTAAGCATTTTGAGTAATTTGCCGATTTGTTTCAGAACGGCTTGCATCACAATTAACTATTTTTTGCCAGGCGTTCATTGTGGAGCAAAAATGATTTTCTCGGTGAGTTCTGCATTTTGAGTAATTTGCCGTTTGGTTTCAGAACGGCTTGCATTGGAATTTAATATTTTTTGCCAGACATTCATTGTGGAAAGAAAGTGATTTTCTCGGCGAGTTAACCATTTTGAGTAATTTGCCGATTGGTTTCAGAACGGCTTGCATCAAAATGAAATATTTTTTGCCAGACATTCATTGTGGGAAAAAAGTAATTTTCTCGGCGCGTTAAGCATTTTGAGTAATTTGCCAATTGGTTTCAGAACGGCTTGCATTGAAATTTACTATTTCTTGCCAAATATTCATTGTGGAACAAAAGTGATTTTCTCGGAGAGTTAAGCATTTTGAGTTATTTGCCGATTGGTTTCAGAACGGATTGCATTGAAATTTACTATTTATTGCCAGACATTCATTGTGGGAAAAAAGTGATTTTCTCGGAGAGTTAAGCATTTTGAGTAATTTGCCGATTGGTTTCAGAACGGCTTGCATCAAAATTAACTATTTTTTGCCAGACATTCATTGTGGAACAAAAGGGACTTTCTCGGCAAGTTAAGCATTTTGAGTAATTTGACGAATGGTTTCAGAACGGCTTGCATCAAAATTAACTATTTTTTGCCAGTCATTCATTGTGGAAAGAAAGTGATTTTCTCGGCGAGTTAAGCATTTTGAGTAATTTGCCGATTTGTTTCAGAACGGCTTGCATCAAAATTAACTATTATTTGCCAGACATTCATTGTGGAACAAAAGTGATTTTCTCCGCCAGTTAAGCATTTTGAGTAATTTGCCGATTGGTTTCAGAACGGCTTGCATTGAAATTTACTATTTTTTGCCAGACATTCATTGTGGGAAAAAAGTGATTTTCTCGGCGAGTTAAGCATTTTGAGTAATTTGCCGATTGGTTTCAGAACGGCTTGCATCAAAATCAACTATTTTTTGCCAGACATTCATTGTGGAACAAAAGTGATTTTCTCGGCAAGTTAAGCATTTTGAGTAATTTGACGAATGGTTTCAGAACGGCTTGCATCAAAATTAACTATTTTTTGCCAGTCATTCATTGTGGAAAGAAAGTGATTTTCTTGGCGAGTGAAGCATTTTGAGTAATTTGCCGATTTGTTTCAGAACGGCTTGCATCACAATTAACTATTTTTTGCCAGACATTCATTGTGGGAAAAAGGTGAATTTCTCAGCGCGTTAAGCATTTTGAGTAATTTGCCGAATGGTTTCAGAACAGCTTGCATCAAAATTAACTATTTTTTGCCAGTCATTCATTGCGGAAAGAAAGTGATTTTCTTGACGAGTTAAGCATTTTGAGTAATTTGCCGATTTGTTTCAGAACGGCTTGCATCAAAATTAACTATTTTTTGCCAGTCATTCATTGTGGAAAGGAAGTGATTTTCTTGGCGAGTTAAGCATTTTGAGTAATTTGCCGATTTGTTTCAGAACGGCTTGCATCACAATTAACTATTTTTTGCCAGGCGTTCATTGTGGAGCAAAAATGATTTTCTCGGTGAGTTCTGCATTTTGAGTAATTTGCCGTTTGGTTTCAGAACGGCTTGCATTGGAATTTAATATTTTTTGCCAGACATTCATTGTGGAAAGAAAGTGATTTTCTCGGCGAGTTAACCATTTTGAGTAATTTGCCGATTGGTTTCAGAACGGCTTGCATCAAAATGAAATATTTTTTGCCAGACATTCATTGTGGGAAAAAAGTAATTTTCTCGGCGCGTTAAGCATTTTGAGTTATTTGCCGATTGGTTTCAGAACGGATTGCATTGAAATTTACTATTTATTGCCAGACATTCATTGTGGGAAAAAAGTGATTTTCTCGGAGAGTTAAGCATTTTGAGTAATTTGCCGATTGGTTTCAGAACGGCTTGCATCAAAATTAACTATTTTTTGCCAGACATTCATTGTGGAACAAAAGGGACTTTCTCGGCAAGTTAAGCATTTTGAGTAATTTGACGAATGGTTTCAGAACGGCTTGCATCAAAATTAACTATTTTTTGCCAGTCATTCATTGTGGAAAGAAAGTGATTTTCTCGGCGAGTTAAGCATTTTGAGTAATTTGCCGATTTGTTTCAGAACGGCTTGCATCAAAATTAACTATTATTTGCCAGACATTCATTGTGGAACAAAAGTGATTTTCTCCGCCAGTTAAGCATTTTGAGTAATTTGCCGATTGGTTTCAGAACGGCTTGCATTGAAATTTACTATTTTTTGCCAGACATTCATTGTAGGAAAAAAGTGAATTTCTCAGCGCGTTAAGCATTTTGAGTAATTTGCCGATTGGTTTCAGAACGGCTTGCATCACAGTTAACTATTTTCTGCCAGGCATTCATTGTGGAACAAAAGTGATTTTCTCGGCGAGTTAAGCATTTTGAGCAATTTGCCGATTGGTTTCAGAACGGCTTGCATTGAAATTAACTCTTTTTTGCCCGGCATTCATTGTGGAAAGAAAGTGATTTTCTTGGCGAGTTAAGCATTTTGAGTAATTTGCCGATTTGTTTCAGAACGGCTTGCATCACAATTAACTATTTTTTGCCAGACATTCATTGTGGGAAAAAAGTGAATTTCTCAGCGCGTTAAGCATTTTGAGTAATTTGCCGATTGGTTTCAGAACGGCTTGCATCACAATTAACTATTTTCTGCCAGGCATTCATTGTGGAACAAAAGTGATTTTCTCGGCGAGTTAAGCATTTTGAGTAATTTGCCGATTGGTTTCAGAACGGCTTGCATTGAAATTAACTATTTTTTTGCCAGACATTCATTGTGGAGCAAAAGTGATTTTCTCGGCGCGCTAAGCATTTTGAGTAATTTGCCGATTGGTTTCAGAACGGCTTGCATCAAAATTAACTATTTTTTGCCAGACATTCATTGTGGAACAAAAGTGATTTTGTCGGCGAGTTAAGCATTTTGAGTAATTTGCCGATTTGTTTCAGAACGGCTTGCATCACAATTAACTATTTTTTGCCAGGCGTTCATTGTGGAGCAAAAATGATTTTCTCGGTGAGTTATGCATTTTGAGTAATTTGCCGTTTGGTTTCAGAACGGCTTGCATTGAAATTTAGTATTTCTTGCCAAATATTCATTGTGGAACAAAAGCGATTTTCTCGGAGAGTTAAGCATTTTGAGTAATTTGCCGATTGGTTTCAGAACGGATTGCATTGAAATTTACTATTTATTGCCAGACATTCATTGTGGGAAAAAAGTGATTTTCTCGGCGAGTTAACCATTTTGAGTAATTTGCCGATTGGTTTCAGAACGGCTTGCATTGAATTTAACTATTTTTTGCCAGGCGTTCATTGGGGAGCAAAAGTGATTTTCTCGGCGGGTTAAGCATTTTGAGTAATTTGCCGATTGGTTTCAGAACGGCTTGCATTGAAATTTAATGTTTTTGGCCAGACATTCATCCTGGAAATAAAGTGATTTTCTCGGCGAGTTAAGCATTTTGAGTAATTTGCCGATTGGTATCAGAACGTCTTGCATCAAAATGAAATATTTTGTGCCAGACATTCATTGTGGGAAAAAAGTGATTTTCTCGGCGCGTTAAGCATTTTGAGCAATTTGCCAATTGGTTTCAGAACGGCTTGCATTGAAATTTACTATTTCGTGCCAAATATTCATTGTGGATCAAAAGTGATTTTCTCGGAGAGTTAAGCATTTTGAGTAATTTGCCGATTGGTTTCAGAACGGATTGCATTGAAATTTACTATTTATTGCCAGACATTCATTGTGGGAAAAAAGTGATTTTCTCGGCGAGTTAAGCATTTTGAGTAATTTGCCGATTGGGTTCAGAGCGGCTTGCATCAAAATTAACTATTTTTTGCCAGACATTCATTGTGGAACAAAAGTGATTTTCTCGGCAAGATAAGCATTTTGAGTAATTTGACGAATGGTTTCAGAACGGCTTGCATCAAAATTAACTATTTTTTGCCAGTCCTTCATTGAGGAAAGAAAGTGATTTTCTTGGCGAGTGAAGCATTTTGAGTAATTTGCCGATTTGTTTCAGAACGGCTTCCATCACAATTAACTATTTTTTGCCAGACATTCATTGTGGGAAAAAAGTGAATATCTCAGCGCGTGAAGCATTTGGAGTAATTTGCCGATTGGTTTCAGAACGGCTTGCATTGAAATTAACTATTTTTTGCTAGACATTCATTGTGGAACAAAAGTGATTTTCTCGGCGAGTTCAGCATTTTGAGTAATTTGCCGATTGGTTTCAGAACGGCTTGCATTGAAATTCACTATTTTTTGCCAAATATTCATTGTGAAACAAAAGTGATTTTCTCGGAGAGTTAAGCATTTTGAGTAATTTGCCGATTGGTTTCAGAACGGATTGCATTGAAATTTATTATTTATTGCCAGACATTCATTGTGGAAAGGAAGTGATTTTCTTGGCGAGTTAAGCATTTTGAGTAATTTGCCGATTTGTTTCAGAACGGCTTGCATCACAATTAACTATTTTTTGCCAGACATTCATTGTAGGAAAAAAGTGAATTTCTCAGCGCGTTAAGCATTTTGAGTAATTTGCCGATTGGTTTCAGAACGGCTTGCATCACAATTAACTATTTTCTGCCAGGCATTCATTGTGGAACAAAAGTGATTTTCTCGGCGAGTTCAGCATTTTGAGCAATTTGCCGATTGGTTTCAGAACGGCTTGCATTGAAATTAACTCTTTTTTGCCAGACATTCATTGTGGAAAGAAAGTGATTTTCTCGGCGAGTTAAGCATTTTGAGTAATTTGACGAATGGTTTCAGAACGGCTTGCATCAAAATTAACTATTTTTTGCCAGTCATTCATTGTGGAAAGGAAGTGATTTTCTTGGCGAGTTAAGCATTTTGAGTAATTTGCCGATTTGTTTCAGAACGGCTTGCATCACAATTAACTATTTTTTGCCAGACATTCATTGTGGGAAAAAAGTGAATTTCTCAGCGCGTTAAGCATTTTGAGTAATTTGCCGATTGGTTTCAGAACGGCTTGCATCACAATTAACTATTTTCTGCCAGGCATTCATTGTGGAACAAAAGTGATTTTCTCGGCGAGTTAAGCATTTTGAGTAATTTGCCGATTGGTTTCAGAACGGCTTGCATTGAAATTAACTATTTTTTGCCAGACATTCGTTGTGGAAAGAAAGTGATTTTCTCGGCGAGGTAAGCATTTTGAGTAATTTGAGGAATGGTTTCAGAACGGCTTGCATCAAAATTAACTATTTTTTGCCAGTCATTCATTGTGGAAAGGAAGTGATTTTCTTGGCGAGTTAAGCATTTTGAGTAATTTGCCGATTTGTTTCAGAACGGCTTGCATCACAATTAACTATTTTTTGCCAGACATTCATTGTGGGAAAAAAGTGAATTTCTCAGCGCGTTAAGCATTTTGCGTAATTTGCCGATTGGTTTCAGAACGGCTTGCATCACAATTAACTATTTTCTGCCAGGCATTCATTGTGGAACAAAAGTGATTTTCTCGGCGAGTTAAGCATTTTGAGTAATTTGCCGATTGGTTTCAGAACGGCTTGCATTGAAATTAACTATTTTTTGCCAGACATTCATTGTGGAGCAAAAGTGATTTTCTCGGCGCGCTAAGCATTTTGAGTAATTTGAGGAATGGTTTCAGAACGGCTTGCATCAAAATATACTATTTTTTGCCAGACATTCATTGTGGAAAGAAAGTGATTTTCTCGGCGAGGTAAGCATTTTGAGTAATTTGAGGAATGGTTTCAGAACGGCTTGCATCAAAATTAACTATTTTTTGCCAGTCATTCATTGTGGAAAGGAAGTGATTTTCTTGGCGAGTTAAGCATTTTGAGTAATTTGCCGATTTGTTTCAGAACGGCTTGCATCACAATTAACTATTTTTTGCCAGACATTCATTGTGGGAAAAAAGTGAATTTCTCAGCGCGTTAAGCATTTTGAGTAATTTGCCGATTGGTTTCAGAACGGCTTGCATCACAATTAACTATTTTCTGCCAGGCATTCATTGTGGAACAAAAGTGATTTTCTCGGCGAGTTAAGCATTTTGAGTAATTTGCCGATTGGTTTCAGAACGGCTTGCATTGAAATTAACTATTTTTTGCCAGACATTCATTGTGGAAAGAAAGTGATTTTCTCGGCGAGGTAAGCATTTTGAGTAATTTGAGGAATTGTTTCAGAACGGCTTGCATCAAAATTAACTATTTTTTGCCAGTCATTCATTGTGGAAAGGAAGTGATTTTCTTGGCGAGTTAAGCATTTTGAGTAATTTGCCGATTTGTTTCAGAACGGCTTGCATCACAATTAACTATTTTTTGCCAGACATTCATTGTGGGAAAAAAGTGAATTTCTCAGCGCGTTAAGCATTTTGCGTAATTTGCCGATTGGTTTCAGAACGGCTTGCATCACAATTAACTATTTTCTGCCAGGCATTCATTGTGGAACAAAAGTGATTTTCTCGGCGAGTTAAGCATTTTGAGTAATTTGCCGATTGGTTTCAGAACGGCTTGCATTGAAATTAACTATTTTTTGCCAGACATTCATTGTGGAGCAAAAGTGATTTTCTCGGCGCGCTAAGCATTTTGAGTAATTTGAGGAATGGTTTCAGAACGGCTTGCATCAAAATTTACTATTTTTTGCCAGACATTCATTGTGGGAAAAAAGTGATTTTCTTGGCGAGTTAAGCATTTTGAGTAATTTGCCGATTTGTTTCAGAACGGCTTGCATCACAATTAACTATTTTTCGCCAGACATTCATTGTGGGATTAAAGTGAATTTCTCAGCGCGTTAAGCATTTTGAGTAATTTGCCGATTGGTTTCAGAACGGCTTGCATCAAAATTTACTATTTTTTGCCAGACATTCATTGTGGGAAAAAAGTGATTTTCTCGGCGAGTTAAGCATTTTGAGTAATTTGCCGATTTGTTTCAGAACGGCTTGCATCACAATTAACTATTTTTTGCCAGGCGTTCATTGTGGAGCAAAAATGATTTTCTCGGTTAGTCATGCATTTTGAGTAATTTGCCGATTGGTTTCACTACGGCTTGCATTGAAATTAACTATTTTTTGCCAGACATTCATTGTGGAGCAAAAATGATTTTCTCGGTGAGTTATGCATTTTGAGTAATTTGCCGATTGGTTTCAGAACGGCTTGCATTGAAATTAACTATTTTTTGCCAGACATTCATTGTGGAAAGAAAGTGATTGTCTCGGCGAGTTAACCATTTTGAGTAATTTGCCGATTGGTTTCAGAACGGCTTGCATCAAAATTAACTATTTTTTGCCAGTCATTCATTGTGGAAAGAAAGTGATTTTATTGGCGAGTTAAGCATTTTGAGTAATTTGCCGATTTGTTTCAGAACGGCTTGCATCGCAATTAACAATTTTTTGCCAGACATTCATTGTGGGATTAAAGTGAATTTCTCAGCGCGTTAAGCATTTTGAGTAATTTGCCGATTGGTTTCAGAACGGCTTGCATCAAAATTTACTATTTTTTGCCAGACATTCATTGTGTGAAAAAAGTGATTTTCTCGGCGAGTTAAGCATTTTGAGTAATTTGCCGATTTGTTTCAGAACGGCTTGCATCACAATTAAGTATTTTTTGCCAGGCGTTCATTGTGGAGCAAAAATGATTTTCTCGGTGAGTTATGCATTTTGAGTAATTTGCCGTTTGGTTTCAGAACGGCTTGCATTGAAATTTAGTATTTCTTGCCAAATATTCATTGTGGAACAAAAGTGATTTTCTCGGAGAGTTAAGCATTTTGAGTAATTTGCCGATTGGTTTCAGAACGGCTTGCATTGGAATTTAATATTTTTTGCCAGACATTCATTGTGGAAAGAAAGTGATTTTCTCGGCGAGTTAACCATTTTGAGTCATTTGCCGATTGGTTTCAGAACGGCTTGCATCAAAATGAAATATTTTTTGCCAGACATTCATTGTGGGAAAAAAGTAATTTTCTCGGCGCGTTAAGCATTTTGAGTAATTTGCCAATTGGTTTCAGAACGGCTTGCATTGAAATTTACTATTTCTTGCCAAATATTCATTGTGGAACAACAGTGATTTTCTCGGAGAGTTAAGCATTTTGAGTAATTTGCCGATTGGTTTCAGAACGGATTGCATTGAAATTAACTCTTTTTTGCCAAATATTCATTGTGAAACAAAAGTGATTTTCTCGGAGAGTTAAGCATTTTGAGTAATTTGCCGATTGGTTACAGAACGGATTGCATTGAAATTTATTATTTATTGCCAGACATTCATTGTGGGAAAAAAGTGATTTTCTCGGCGAGTTAAGCATTTTGAGTAATTTGCCGATTGGTTTCAGAACGGCTTGCATCAAAATCAACTATTTTTTGCCAGACATTCATTGTGGAACAAAAGTGATTTTCTCGGCAAGTTAAGCATTTTCAGTAATTTGACGAATGGTTTCAGAACGGCTTGCATCAAAATTAACTATTTTTTGCCAGTCATTCATTGTGGAAAGAAAGTGATTTTCTTGGCGAGTGAAGCATTTTGAGTAATTTGCCGATTTGTTTCAGAACGGCTTGCATCACAATTAACTAATTTTTGCCAGACATTCATTGTAGGAAAAAAGTGAATTTCTCAGCGCGTTAAGCATTTTGAGTAATTTGCCGATTGGTTTCAGAACGGCTTGCATCACAGTCAACTATTTTCTGCCAGGCATTCATTGTGGAACAAAAGTGATTTTCTCGGCGAGTTAACCATTTTGAGCAATTTGCCGATTGGTTTCAGAACGGCTTGCATTGAAATTAACTCTTTTTTGCCAGGCATTCATTGTGGAAAGAAAGTGATTTTCTTGGCGAGTTAAGCATTTTGAGTAATTTGCCGATTTGTTTCAGAACGGCTTGCATCACAATTAACTATTTTTTGCCAGACATTCATTGTGGGAAAAAAGTGAATTTCTCAGCGCGTTAAGCATTTTGAGTAATTTGCCGATTGGTTTCAGAACGGCTTGCATTGAAATTAACTATTTTTTGCCAGACATTCATTGTGGAGCAAAAGTGATTTTCTCGGCGCGCTAAGCATTTTGAGTAATTTGCCGATTGGTTTCAGAACGGCTTGCATTGAAATTAACTCTTTTTTGCCAGGCATTCATTGTGGAAAGAAAGTGATTTTCTTGGCGAGTTAAGCATTTTGAGTAATTTGCCGATTGGTTTCAGAACGGCTTGCATCACAATTAACTATTTTCTGCCAGGCATTCATTGTGGAACAAAAGTGATTTTCTCGGCGAGTTAAGCATTTTGAGTAATTTGCCGATTGGTTTCAGAACGGCTTGCATTGAAATTAACTATTTTTTGCCAGACATTCATTGTGGAGCAAAAGTGATTTTCTCGGCGCGCTAAGCATTTTGAGTAATTTGCCGATTGGTTTCAGAACGGCTTGCATCAAAATTAACTACTTTTTGCCAGACATTCATTGTGGAACAAAAGTGATTTTGTCGGCGAGTTAAGCATTTTGAGTAATTTGCCGATTTGTTTCAGAACGGCTTGCATCACAATTAACTATTTTTTGCCAGGCGTTCATTGTGGAGCAAAAATGATTTTCTCGGTGAGTTATGCATTTTGAGTAATTTGCCGTTTGGTTTCAGAACGGCTTGCATTGAAATTTAGTATTTCTTGCCAAATATTCATTGTGGAACAAAAGCGATTTTCTCGGAGAGTTAAGCATTTTGAGTAATTTGCCGATTGGTTTCAGAACGGATTGCATTGAAATTTACTATTTATTGCCAGACATTCATTGTGGGAAAAAAGTGATTTTCTCGGCGAGTTAACCATTTTGAGTAATTTGCCGATTGGTTTCAGAACGGCTTGCATTGAATTTAACTATTTTTTGCCAGGCGTTCATTGGGGAGCAAAAGTGATTTTCTCGGCGGGTTAAGCATTTTGAGTAATTTGCCGATTGGTTTCAGAACGGCTTGCATTGAAATTTAATGTTTTTGGCCAGACATTCATCCTGGAAAGAAAGTGATTTTCTCGGCGAGTTAAGCATTTTGAGTAATTTGCCGATTGGTATCAGAACGTCTTGCATCAAAATGAAATATTTTGTGCCAGACATTCATTGTGGGAAAAAAGTGATTTTCTCGGCGCGTTAAGCATTTTGAGCAATTTGCCAATTGGTTTCAGAACGGCTTGCATTGAAATTTACTATTTCGTGCCAAATATTCATTGTGGATCAAAAGTGATTTTCTCGGAGAGTTAAGCATTTTGAGTAATTTGCCGATTGGTTTCAGAACGGATTGCATTGAAATTTACTATTTATTGCCAGACATTCATTGTGGGAAAAAAGTGATTTTCTCGGTGAGTTAAGCATTTTGAGTAATTTGCCGATTGGTTTCAGAGCGGCTTGCATCAAAATTAACTATTTTTTGCCAGACATTCATTGTGGAACAAAAGTGATTTTCTCGGCAAGATAAGCATTTTGAGTAATTTGACGAATGGTTTCAGAACGGCTTGCATCAAAATTAACTATTTTTTGCCAGTCATTCATTGAGGAAAGAAAGTGATTTTCTTGGCGAGTTAAGCATTTTGAGTAATTTGCCGATTTGTTTCAGAACGGCTTCCATCACAATTAACTATTTTTTGCCAGACATTCATTGTGGAACAAAAGTGATTTTCTCGGAGAGTTAAGCATTTTGAGTAATTTGCCGATTGGTTTCAGAACGGATTGCATTGAAATTTATTATTTATTGCCAGACATTCATTGTGGAAAGGAAGTGATTTTCTTGGCGAGTTAAGCATTTTGATTAATTTGCCGATTTGTTTCAGAACGGCTTGCATCACAATTAACTATTTTTTGCCAGACATTCATTGTAGGAAAAAAGTGAATTTCTCAGCGCGTTAAGCATTTTGAGTAATTTGCCGATTGGTTTCAGAACGGCTTGCATCACAATTAACTATTTTCTGCCAGGCATTCATTGTGGAACAAAAGTGATTTTCTCGGCGAGTTCAGCATTTTGAGCAATTTGCCGATTGGTTTCAGAACGGCTTGCATTGAAATTAACTCTTTTTTGCCAGACATTCATTGTGGAAAGAAAGTGATTTTCTCGGCGAGTTAAGCATTTTGAGTAATTTGACGAATGGTTTCAGAACGGCTTGCATCAAAATTAACTATTTTTTGCCAGTCATTCATTGTGGAAAGGAAGTGATTTTCTTGGCGAGTTAACCATTTTGAGTAATTTGCCGATTTGTTTCAGAACGGCTTGCATCACAATTAACTATTTTTTGCCAGACATTCATTGTGGGAAAAAAGTGAATTTCTCAGCGCGTTAAGCATTTTGAGTAATTTGCCGATTGGTTTCAGAACGGCTTGCATCACAATTAACTATTTTCTGCCAGGCCTTCATTGTGGAACAAAAGTGATTTTCTCGGCGAGTTAAGCATTTTGAGTAATTTGCCGATTGGTTTCAGAACGGATTGCATTGAAATTTACTATTTATTGCCAGACATTCATTGTGGGAAAAAAGTGATTTTCTCGGAGAGTTAAGCATTTTGAGTAATTTGCCGATTGGTTTCAGAACGGCTTGCATCAAAATTAACTATTTTTTGCCAGACATTCATTGTGGAACAACAGGGACTTTCTCGGCAAGTTAAGCATTTTGAGTAATTTGACGAATGGTTTCAGAACGGCTTGCATCAAAATTAACTATTTTTTGCCAGTCATTCATTGTGGAAAGAAAGTGATTTTCTCGGCGAGTTAAGCATTTTGAGTAATTTGCCGATTTGTTTCAGAACGGCTTGCAGCAAAATTAACTATTATTTGCCAGACATTCATTGTGGAACAAAAGTGATTTTCTCCGCCAGTTAAGCATTTTGAGTAATTTGCCGATTGGTTTCAGAACGGCTTGCATTGAAATTTACTATTTTTTGCCAGACATTCATTGTGGAACAAAAGTGATTTTCTCGGAGAGTTAAGCATTTTGAGTAATTTGCCGATTGGTTTCAGAACGGCTTGCATCAAAATTAACTATTTTTTGCCAGACATTCATTGTGGAACAAAAGTGATTTTCTCGGCAAGTTAAGCATTTTGAGTAATTTGACGAATGGTTTCAGAACGGCTTGCATCAAAATTAACTATTTTTTGCCAGTCATTCATTGTGGAAAGGAAGTGATTTTCTTGGCGAGTTAAGCATTTTGAGTAATTTGCCGATTTGTTTCAGAACGGCTTGCATCACAATTAACTATTTTTTGCCAGACATTCATTGTAGGAAAAAAGTGAATTTCTCAGCGCGTTAAGCATTTTGAGTAATTTGCCGATTTGTTTCAGAACGGCTTGCATCACAATTAACTATTTTTTGCCAGGCGTTCATTGTGGAGCAAAAATGATTTTCTCGGTGAGTTATGCATTTTGAGTAATTTGCCGTTTGGTTTCAGAACGGCTTGCATTGAAATTTAGTATTTCTTGCCAAATATTCATTGTGGAACAAAAGCGATTTTCTCGGAGAGTTAAGCATTTTGAGTAATTTGCCGATTGGTTTCAGAACGGATTGCATTGAAATTTACTATTTATTGCCAGACATTCATTGTGGGAAAAAAGTGATTTTCTCGGCGAGTTAACCATTTTGAGTAATTTGCCGATTGGTTTCAGAACGGCTTGCATTGAATTTAACTATTTTTTGCCAGGCGTTCATTGGGGAGCAAAAGTGATTTTCTCGGCGGGTTAAGCATTTTGAGTAATTTGCCGATTGGTTTCAGAACGGCTTGCATTGAAATTTAATGTTTTTGGCCAGACATTCATCCTGGAAAGAAAGTGATTTTCTCGGCGAGTTAAGCATTTTGAGTAATTTGCCGATTGGTATCAGAACGTCTTGCATCAAAATGAAATATTTTGTGCCAGACATTCATTGTGGGAAAAAAGTGATTTTCTCGGCGCGTTAAGCATTTTGAGCAATTTGCCAATTGGTTTCAGAACGGCTTGCATTGAAATTTACTATTTCGTGCCAAATATTCATTGTGGATCAAAAGTGATTTTCTCGGAGAGTTAAGCATTTTGAGTAATTTGCCGATTGGTTTCAGAACGGATTGCATTGAAATTTACTATTTATTGCCAGACATTCATTGTGGGAAAAAAGTGATTTTCTCGGTGAGTTAAGCATTTTGAGTAATTTGCCGATTGGTTTCAGAGCGGCTTGCATCAAAATTAACTATTTTTTGCCAGACATTCATTGTGGAACAAAAGTGATTTTCTCGGCAAGATAAGCATTTTGAGTAATTTGACGAATGGTTTCAGAACGGCTTGCATCAAAATTAACTATTTTTTGCCAGTCATTCATTGAGGAAAGAAAGTGATTTTCTTGGCGAGTTAAGCATTTTGAGTAATTTGCCGATTTGTTTCAGAACGGCTTCCATCACAATTAACTATTTTTTGCCAGACATTCATTGTGGAACAAAAGTGATTTTCTCGGAGAGTTAAGCATTTTGAGTAATTTGCCGATTGGTTTCAGAACGGATTGCATTGAAATTTATTATTTATTGCCAGACATTCATTGTGGAAAGGAAGTGATTTTCTTGGCGAGTTAAGCATTTTGATTAATTTGCCGATTTGTTTCAGAACGGCTTGCATCACAATTAACTATTTTTTGCCAGACATTCATTGTAGGAAAAAAGTGAATTTCTCAGCGCGTTAAGCATTTTGAGTAATTTGCCGATTGGTTTCAGAACGGCTTGCATCACAATTAACTATTTTCTGCCAGGCATTCATTGTGGAACAAAAGTGATTTTCTCGGCGAGTTCAGCATTTTGAGCAATTTGCCGATTGGTTTCAGAACGGCTTGCATTGAAATTAACTCTTTTTTGCCAGACATTCATTGTGGAAAGAAAGTGATTTTCTCGGCGAGTTAAGCATTTTGAGTAATTTGACGAATGGTTTCAGAACGGCTTGCATCAAAATTAACTATTTTTTGCCAGTCATTCATTGTGGAAAGGAAGTGATTTTCTTGGCGAGTTAACCATTTTGAGTAATTTGCCGATTTGTTTCAGAACGGCTTGCATCACAATTAACTATTTTTTGCCAGACATTCATTGTGGGAAAAAAGTGAATTTCTCAGCGCGTTAAGCATTTTGAGTAATTTGCCGATTGGTTTCAGAACGGCTTGCATCACAATTAACTATTTTCTGCCAGGCCTTCATTGTGGAACAAAAGTGATTTTCTCGGCGAGTTAAGCATTTTGAGTAATTTGCCGATTGGTTTCAGAACGGATTGCATTGAAATTTACTATTTATTGCCAGACATTCATTGTGGGAAAAAAGTGATTTTCTCGGAGAGTTAAGCATTTTGAGTAATTTGCCGATTGGTTTCAGAACGGCTTGCATCAAAATTAACTATTTTTTGCCAGACATTCATTGTGGAACAACAGGGACTTTCTCGGCAAGTTAAGCATTTTGAGTAATTTGACGAATGGTTTCAGAACGGCTTGCATCAAAATTAACTATTTTTTGCCAGTCATTCATTGTGGAAAGAAAGTGATTTTCTCGGCGAGTTAAGCATTTTGAGTAATTTGCCGATTTGTTTCAGAACGGCTTGCAGCAAAATTAACTATTATTTGCCAGACATTCATTGTGGAACAAAAGTGATTTTCTCCGCCAGTTAAGCATTTTGAGTAATTTGCCGATTGGTTTCAGAACGGCTTGCATTGAAATTTACTATTTTTTGCCAGACATTCATTGTAGGAAAAAAGTGAATTTCTCAGCGCGTTAAGCATTTTGAGTAATTTGCCGATTGGTTTCAGAACGGCTTGCATCACAGTTAACTATTTTCTGCCAGGCATTCATTGTGGAACAAAAGTGATTTTCTCGGCGAGTTAACCATTTTGAGCAATTTGCCGATTGGTTTCAGAACGGCTTGCATTGAAATTAACTCTTTTTTGCCAGGCATTCATTGTGGAAAGAAAGTGATTTTCTTGGCGAGTTAAGCATTTTGAGTAATTTGCCGATTGGTTTCAGAACGGCTTGCATCACAATTAACTATTTTCTGCCAGGCATTCATTGTGGAACAAAAGTGATTTTCTCGGCGAGTTAAGCATTTTGAGTAATTTGCCGATTGGTTTCAGAACGGCTTGCATTGAAATTAACTATTTTTTGCCAGACATTCATTGTGGAGCAAAAGTGATTTTCTCGGCGCGCTAAGCATTTTGAGTAATTTGCCGATTTGTTTCAGAACGGCTTGCATCACAATTAACTATTTTTTGCCAGGCGTTCATTGTGGAGCAAAAATGATTTTCTCGGTGAGTTATGCATTTTGAGTAATTTGCCGTTTGGTTTCAGAACGGCTTGCATTGAAATTTAGTATTTCTTGCCAAATATTCATTGTGGAACAAAAGCGATTTTCTCGGAGAGTTAAGCATTTTGAGTAATTTGCCGATTGGTTTCAGAACGGATTGCATTGAAATTTACTATTCATTGCCAGACATTCATTGTGGGAAAAAAGTGATTTTCTCGGCGAGTTAACCATTTTGAGTAATTTGCCGATTGGTTTCAGAACGGCTTGCATTGAATTTAACTATTTTTTGCCAGGCGTTCATTGGGGAGCAAAAGTGATTTTCTCGGCGGGTTAAGCATTTTGAGTAATTTGCCGATTGGTTTCAGAACGGCTTGCATTGAAATTTAATGTTTTTGGCCAGACATTCATCCTGGAAAGAAAGTGATTTTCTCGGCGAGTTAAGCATTTTGAGTAATTTGCCGATTGGTATCAGAACGTCTTGCATCAAAATGAAATATTTTGTGCCAGACATTCATTGTGGGAAAAAAGTGATTTTCTCGGCGCGTTAAGCATTTTGAGCAATTTGCCAATTGGTTTCAGAACGGCTTGCATTGAAATTTACTATTTCGTGCCAAATATTCATTGTGGATCAAAAGTGATTTTCTCGGAGAGTTAAGCATTTTGAGTAATTTGCCGATTGGTTTCAGAACGGATTGCATTGAAATTTACTATTTATTGCCAGACATTCATTGTGGGAAAAAAGTGATTTTCTCGGTGAGTTAAGCATTTTGAGTAATTTGCCGATTGGTTTCAGAGCGGCTTGCATCAAAATTAACTATTTTTTGCCAGACATTCATTGTGGAACAAAAGTGATTTTCTCGGCAAGATAAGCATTTTGAGTAATTTGACGAATGGTTTCAGAACGGCTTGCATCAAAATTAACTATTTTTTGCCAGTCATTCATTGAGGAAAGAAAGTGATTTTCTTGGCGAGTTAAGCATTTTGAGTAATTTGCCGATTTGTTTCAGAACGGCTTCCATCACAATTAACTATTTTTTGCCAGACATTCATTGTGGGAAAAAAGTGAATATCTCAGCGCGTGAAGCATTTGGAGTAATTTGCCGATTGGTTTCAGAACGGCTTGCATTGAAATTAACTATTTTTTGCCAGACATTCATTGTGGAACAAAAGTGATTTTCTCGGCGAGTTCAGCATTTTGAGTAATTTGCCGATTGGTTTCAGAACGGCTTGCATTGAAATTCACTATTTTTTGCCAAATATTCATTGTGAAACAAAAGTGATTTTCTCGGAGAGTTAAGCATTTTGAGTAATTTGCCGATTGGTTTCAGAACGGATTGCATTGAAATTTATTATTTATTGCCAGACATTCATTGTGGAAAGGAAGTGATTTTCTTGGCGAGTTAAGCATTTTGATTAATTTGCCGATTTGTTTCAGAACGGCTTGCATCACAATTAACTATTTTTTGCCAGACATTCATTGTAGGAAAAAAGTGAATTTCTCAGCGCGTTAAGCATTTTGAGTAATTTGCCGATTGGTTTCAGAACGGCTTGCATCACAATTAACTATTTTCTGCCAGGCATTCATTGTGGAACAAAAGTGATTTTCTCGGCGAGTTCAGCATTTTGAGCAATTTGCCGATTGGTTTCAGAACGGCTTGCATTGAAATTAACTCTTTTTTGCCAGACATTCATTGTGGAAAGAAAGTGATTTTCTCGGCGAGTTAAGCATTTTGAGTAATTTGACGAATGGTTTCAGAACGGCTTGCATCAAAATTAACTATTTTTTGCCAGTCATTCATTGTGGAAAGGAAGTGATTTTCTTGGCGAGTTAAGCATTTTGAGTAATTTGCCGATTTGTTTCAGAACGGCTTGCATCACAATTAACTATTTTTTGCCAGACATTCATTGTGGGAAAAAAGTGAATTTCTCAGCGCGTTAAGCATTTTGAGTAATTTGCCGATTGGTTTCAGAACGGCTTGCATCACAATTAACTATTTTCTGCCAGGCCTTCATTGTGGAACAAAAGTGATTTTCTCGGCGAGTTAAGCATTTTGAGTAATTTGCCGATTGGTTTCAGAACGGATTGCATTGAAATTTACTATTTATTGCCAGACATTCATTGTGGGAAAAAAGTGATTTTCTCGGAGAGTTAAGCATTTTGAGTAATTTGCCGATTGGTTTCAGAACGGCTTGCATCAAAATTAACTATTTTTTGCCAGACATTCATTGTGGAACAACAGGGACTTTCTCGGCAAGTTAAGCATTTTGAGTAATTTGACGAATGGTTTCAGAACGGCTTGCATCAAAATTAACTATTTTTTGCCAGTCATTCATTGTGGAAAGAAAGTGATTTTCTCGGCGAGTTAAGCATTTTGAGTAATTTGCCGATTTGTTTCAGAACGGCTTGCAGCAAAATTAACTATTATTTGCCAGACATTCATTGTGGAACAAAAGTGATTTTCTCCGCCAGTTAAGCATTTTGAGTAATTTGCCGATTGGTTTCAGAACGGCTTGCATTGAAATTTACTATTTTTTGCCAGACATTCATTGTAGGAAAAAAGTGAATTTCTCAGCGCGTTAAGCATTTTGAGTAATTTGCCGATTGGTTTCAGAACGGCTTGCATCACAGTTAACTATTTTCTGCCAGGCATTCATTGTGGAACAAAAGTGATTTTCTCGGCGAGTTAACCATTTTGAGCAATTTGCCGATTGGTTTCAGAACGGCTTGCATTGAAATTAACTCTTTTTTGCCAGGCATTCATTGTGGAAAGAAAGTGATTTTCTTGGCGAGTTAAGCATTTTGAGTAATTTGCCGATTTGTTTCAGAACGGCTTGCATCACAATTAACTATTTTTTGCCAGACATTCATTGTGGGAAAAAAGTGAATTTCTCAGCGCGTTAAGCATTTTGAGTAATTTGCCGATTGGTTTCAGAACGGCTTGCATCACAATTAACTATTTTCTGCCAGGCATTCATTGTGGAACAAAAGTGATTTTCTCGGCGAGTTAAGCATTTTGAGTAATTTGCCGATTGGTTTCAGAACGGCTTGCATTGAAATTAACTATTTTTTGCCAGACATTCATTGTGGAGCAAAAGTGATTTTCTCGGCGCGCTAAGCATTTTGAGTAATTTGCCGATTGGTTTCAGAACGGCTTGCATCAAAATTAACTATTTTTTGCCAGACATTCATTGTGGAACAAAAGTGATTTTGTCGGCGAGTTAAGCATTTTGAGTAATTTGCCGATTTGTTTCAATACGGCTTGCATCACAATTAACTATTTTTTGCCAGGCGTTCATTGTGGAGCAAAAATGATTTTCTCGGTGAGTTATGCATTTTGAGTAATTTGCCGTTTGGTTTCAGAACGGCTTGCATTGAAATTTAGTATTTCTTGCCAAATATTCATTGTGGAACAAAAGCGATTTTCTCGGAGAGTTAAGCATTTTGAGTAATTTGCCGATTGGTTTCAGAACGGATTGCATTGAAATTTACTATTCATTGCCAGACATTCATTGTGGGAAAAAAGTGATTTTCTCGGCGAGTTAACCATTTTGAGTAATTTGCCGATTGGTTTCAGAACGGCTTGCATTGAATTTAACTATTTTTTGCCAGGCGTTCATTGGGGAGCAAAAGTGATTTTCTCGGCGGGTTAAGCATTTTGAGTAATTTGCCGATTGGTTTCAGAACGGCTTGCATTGAAATTTAATGTTTTTGGCCAGACATTCATCCTGGAAAGAAAGTGATTTTCTCGGCGAGTTAAGCATTTTGAGTAATTTGCCGATTGGTATCAGAACGTCTTGCATCAAAATGAAATATTTTGTGCCAGACATTCATTGTGGGAAAAAAGTGATTTTCTCGGCGCGTTAAGCATTTTGAGCAATTTGCCAATTGGTTTCAGAACGGCTTGCATTGAAATTTACTATTTCGTGCCAAATATTCATTGTGGATCAAAAGTGATTTTCTCGGAGAGTTAAGCATTTTGAGTAATTTGCCGATTGGTTTCAGAACGGATTGCATTGAAATTTACTATTTATTGCCAGACATTCATTGTGGGAAAAAAGTGATTTTCTCGGTGAGTTAAGCATTTTGAGTAATTTGCCGATTGGTTTCAGAGCGGCTTGCATCAAAATTAACTATTTTTTGCCAGACATTCATTGTGGAACAAAAGTGATTTTCTCGGCAAGATAAGCATTTTGAGTAATTTGACGAATGGTTTCAGAACGGCTTGCATCAAAATTAACTATTTTTTGCCAGTCATTCATTGAGGAAAGAAAGTGATTTTCTTGGCGAGTTAAGCATTTTGAGTAATTTGCCGATTTGTTTCAGAACGGCTTCCATCACAATTAACTATTTTTTGCCAGACATTCATTGTGGGAAAAAAGTGAATATCTCAGCGCGTGAAGCATTTGGAGTAATTTGCCGATTGGTTTCAGAACGGCTTGCATTGAAATTAACTATTTTTTGCCAGACATTCATTGTGGAACAAAAGTGATTTTCTCGGCGAGTTCAGCATTTTGAGTAATTTGCCGATTGGTTTCAGAACGGCTTGCATTGAAATTCACTATTTTTTGCCAAATATTCATTGTGAAACAAAAGTGATTTTCTCGGAGAGTTAAGCATTTTGAGTAATTTGCCGATTGGTTTCAGAACGGATTGCATTGAAATTTATTATTTATTGCCAGACATTCATTGTGGAAAGGAAGTGATTTTCTTGGCGAGTTAAGCATTTTGATTAATTTGCCGATTTGTTTCAGAACGGCTTGCATCACAATTAACTATTTTTTGCCAGACATTCATTGTAGGAAAAAAGTGAATTTCTCAGCGCGTTAAGCATTTTGAGTAATTTGCCGATTGGTTTCAGAACGGCTTGCATCACAATTAACTATTTTCTGCCAGGCATTCATTGTGGAACAAAAGTGATTTTCTCGGCGAGTTCAGCATTTTGAGCAATTTGCCGATTGGTTTCAGAACGGCTTGCATTGAAATTAACTCTTTTTTGCCAGACATTCATTGTGGAAAGAAAGTGATTTTCTCGGCGAGGTAAGCATTTTGAGTAATTTGAGGAATGGTTTCAGAACGGCTTGCATCAAAATTAACTATTTTTTGCCAGTCATTCATTGTGGAAAGGAAGTGATTTTCTTGGCGAGTTAAGCATTTTGAGTAATTTGCCGATTTGTTTCAGAACGGCTTGCATCACAATTAACTATTTTTTGCCAGACATTCATTGTGGGAAAAAAGTGAATTTCTCAGCGCGTTAAGCATTTTGAGTAATTTGCCGATTGGTTTCAGAACGGCTTGCATCACAATTAACTATTTTCTGCCAGGCATTCATTGTGGAACAAAAGTGATTTTCTCGGCGAGTTAAGCATTTTGAGTAATTTGCCGATTGGTTTCAGAACGGCTTGCATTGAAATTAACTATTTTTTGCCAGACATTCATTGTGGAAAGAAAGTGATTTTCTCGGCGATGAAAGCATTTTGAGTAATTTGAGGAATGGTTTCAGAACGGCTTGCATCAAAATTAACTATTTTTTGCCAGTCATTCATTGTGGAAAGGAAGTGATTTTCTTGGCGAGTTAAGCATTTTGAGTAATTTGCCGATTTGTTTCAGAACGGCTTGCATCACAATTAACTATTTTTTGCCAGACATTCATTGTGGGAAAAAAGTGAATTTCTCAGCGCGTTAAGCATTTTGCGTAATTTGCCGATTGGTTTCAGAACGGCTTGCATCACAATTAACTATTTTCTGCCAGGCATTCATTGTGGAACAAAAGTGATTTTCTCGGCGAGTTAAGCATTTTGAGTAATTTGCCGATTGGTTTCAGAACGGCTTGCATTGAAATTAACTATTTTTTGCCAGGCGTTCATTGGGGAGCAAAAGTGATTTTCTCGGCGGGTTAAGCATTTTGAGTAATTTGCCGATTGGTTTCAGAACGGCTTGCATCAAAATTAACTATTTTTTGCCAGACATTCATTGTGGAACAAAAGTGATTTTCTCGGCAAGTTAAGCATTTTGAGTAATTTGAGGAATGGTTTCAGAACGGCTTGCATCAAAATTAACTATTTTTTGCCAGACATTCATTGTGGAAAGGAAGTGATTTTCTTGGCGAGTTAAGCATTTTGAGTAATTTGCCGATTTGTTTCAGAACGGCTTGCATCACAATTAACTATTTTTTGCCAGACATTCATTGTGGGAAAAAAGTGAATTTCTCAGCGCGTTAAGCATTTTGCGTAATTTGCCGATTGGTTTCAGAACGGCTTGCATCACAATTAACTATTTTCTGCCAGGCATTCATTGTGGAACAAAAGTGATTTTCTCGGCGAGTTAAGCATTTTGAGTAATTTGCCGATTGGTTTCAGAACGGCTTGCATTGAAATTAACTATTTTTTGCCAGACATTCATTGTGGAGCAAAAGTGATTTTCTCGGCGCGCTAAGCATTTTGAGTAATTTGAGGAATGGTTTCAGAACGGCTTGCAACAAAATTAACTATTTTTTGCCAGTCATTCATTGTGGAAAGAAAGTGATTTTCTTGGCGAGTTAAGCATTTTGAGTAATTTGCCGATTTATTTCAGAACGGCTTGCATCACAATTAACTATTTTTTGCCAGACATTCATTGTGGGATTAAAGTGAATTTCTCAGCGCGTTAAGCATTTTGAGTAATTTGCCGATTGGTTTCAGAACGGCTTGCATCAAAATTTACTATTTTTTGCCATACATTCATTGTGGGAAAAAAGTGATTTTCTCGGCGAGTTAAGCATTTTGAGTAATTTGCCGATTTGTTTCAGAACGGCTTGCATCACAATTAACTATTTTTTGCCAGGCGTTCATTGTGGAGCAAAAATGATTTTCTCGGTTAGTCATGCATTTTGAGTAATTTGCCGATTGGTTTCAGAACGGCTTGCATTGAAATTAACTATTTTTTGCCAGACATTCATTGTGGAGCAAAAATGATTTTCTCGGTGAGTTATGCATTTTGAGTAATTTGCCGATTGGTTTCAGAACGGCTTGCATTGAAATTAACTATTTTTTGCCAGACATTCATTGTGGAACGAAAGTGATTGTCTCGGCGAGTTAACCATTTTGAGTAATTTGCCGATTGGTTTCAGAACGGCTTGCATCAAAATTAACTATTTTTTGCCAGTCATTCATTGTGGAAAGAAAGTGATTTTCTTGGCGAGTTAAGCATTTTGAGTAATTTGCCGATTTGTTTCAGAACGGCTTGCATCACAATTAACTATTTTTTGCCAGACATTCATTGTGGGATTAAAGTGAATTTCTCAGCGCGTTAAGCATTTTGAGTAATTTGCCGATTGGTTTCAGAACGGCTTGCATCAAAATTTACTATTTTTTGCCAGACATTCATTGTGTGAAAAAAGTGATTTTCTCGGCGAGTTAAGCATTTTGAGTAATTTGCCGATTTGTTTCAGAACGGCTTGCATCACAATTAACTATTTTTTGCCAGGCGTTCATTGTGGAGCAAAAATGATTTTCTCGGTGAGTTATGCATTTTGAGTAATTTGCCGTTTGGTTTCAGAACGGCTTGCATTGAAATTTAGTATTTCTTGCCAAATATTCATTGTGGAACAAAAGTGATTTTCTCGGAGAGTTAAGCATTTTGAGTAATTTGCCGATTGGTTTCAGAACGGATTGCATTGAAATTTACTATTTATTGCCAGACATTCATTGTGGGAAAAAAGTGATTTTCTCGGACGAGTTAAGCATTTTGAGTAATTTGCCGATTGGTTTCAGAACGGCTTGCATCGAAATTAACTATTTTTTGCCAGACATTCATTGTGGAACAAAAGTGATTTTCTCGGAGAGTTAAGCATTTTGAGTAATTTGCCGATTTGTTTCAGAACGGCTTGCATCACAATTAACTATTTTTTGCCAGGCGTTCATTGTGGAGCAAAAATGATTTTCTCGGTTAGTCATGCATTTTGAGTAATTTGCCGATTGGTTTCAGAACGGCTTGCATTGAAATTAACTATTTTTTGCCATTCATTGTGGAGCAAAAATGATTTTCTCGGTGAGTTATGCATTTTGAGTAATTTGCCGATTGGTTTCAGAACGGCTTGCATTGAAATTAACTATTTTTTGCCAGACATTCATTGTGGAAAGAAAGTGATTGTCTCGGCGAGTTAACCATTTTGAGTAATTTGCCGATTGGTTTCAGAACGGCTTGCATCAAAATTAACTATTTTTTGCCAGTCATTCATTGTGGAAAGAAAGTGATTTTCTTGGCGAGTTAAGCATTTTGAGTAATTTGCCGATTTGTTTCAGAACGGCTTGCATCACAATTAACTATTTTTTGCCAGACATTCATTGTGGGATTAAAGTGAATTTCTCAGCGCGTTAAGCATTTTGAGTAATTTGCCGTTTGGTTTCAGAACGGCTTGCATTGAAATTTAGTATTTCTTGCCAAATATTCATTGTGGAACAAAAGTGATTTTCTCGGAGAGTTAAGCATTTTGAGTAATTTGCCGATTGGTTTCAGAACGGATTGCATTGAAATTTACTATTTATTGCCAGACATTCATTGTGGGAAAAAAGTGATTTTCTCGGACGAGTTAAGCAATTTGAGTAATTTGCCGATTGGTTTCAGAACGGCTTGCATCGAAATTAACTATTTTTTGCCAGACATTCATTGTGGAACAAAAGTGATTGTCTCGGCGAGTTAACCATTTTGAGTAATTTGCCGATTGGTTTCAGAACGGCTTGCATCAAAATTAACTATTTTTTGCCAGTCATTCATTGTGGAAAGAAAGTGATTTTCTTGGCGAGTTAACCATTTTGAGTAATTTGCCGATTTGTTTCAGAACGGCTTGCATCACAATTAAGTATTTTTTGCCAGACATTCATTGTGGGATTAAAGTGAATTTCTCAGCGCGTTAAGCATTTTGAGTAATTTGCCGATTGGTTTCAGAACGGCTTGCATCAAAATTTACTATTTTTTGCCAGGCGTTCATTGTGGAGCAAAAATGATTTTCTCGGTGAGTTATGCATTTTGAGTAATTTGCCGTTTGGTTTCAGAACGGCTTGCATTGAAATTTAGTATTTCTTGCCAAATATTCATTGTGGAACAAAAGTGATTTTCTCGGAGAGTTAAGCATTTTGAGTAATTTGCCGATTGGTTTCAGAACGGATTGCATTGAAATTTACTATTTATTGCCAGACATTCATTGTGGAACAAAAGTGATTGTCTCGGCGAGTTAAGAATTTTGAGTAATTTGAGGAATGGTTTCAGAACGGCTTGCATCAAAATTAACTATTTTTTGCCAGTCATTCATTGTGGAAAGGAAGTGATTTTCTTGGCGAGTTAAGCATTTTGAGTAATTTGCCGATTGGTTTCAGAACGGCTTGCATTGAAATTAACTATTTTTTGCCAGGCGTTCATTGGGGAGCAAAAGTGATTTTCTCGGCGGGTTCAGCATTTTGAGTAATTTGCCGATTGGTTTCAGAACGGCTTGCATCAAAATTAACTATTTTTTGCCAGACATTCATTGTGGAACAAAAGTGATTTTCTCGGCAAGTTAAGCATTTTGAGTAATTTGAGGAATGGTTTCAGAACGGCTTGCATCAAAATTAACTATTTTTTGCCAGTCATTCATTGTGGAAAGAAAGTGATTTTCTTGGCGAGTGAAGCATTTTGAGTAATTTGCCGATTTGTTTCAGAACGGCTTGCATCACAATGAACTATTTTTTTGCCAGACATTCATTGTGGGATTAAAGTGAATTTCTCAGACGTTAAGCATTTTGAGTAATTTGCCGATTGGTTTCAGAACGGCTTGCATCAAAATTTACTATTTTTTGCCAGACATTCATTGTGTGAAAAAAGTGATTTTCTCGGCGAGGTAAGCATTTTGAGTAATTTGCCGATTTGTTTCAGAACGGCTTGCATCACAATTAACTATTTTTTGCCAGGCGTTCATTGTGGAGCAAAAATGATTTTCTCGGTGAGTTATGCATTTTGAGTAATTTGCCGTTTGGTTTCAGAACGGCTTGCATTGAAATTTAGTATTTCTTGCCAAATATTCATTGTGGAACAAAAGTGATTTTCTCGGAGAGTTAAGCATTTTGAGTAATTTGCCGATTGGTTTCAGAACGGATTGCATTGAAATTTACTATTTATTGCCAGACATTCATTGTGGGAAAAAAGTTATTTTCTCGGCGAGTTAAGCATTTTTAGTAATTTGCCGATTGGTTTCAGAACGGCTTGCATCAAAATTAACTATTTTTTGCCAGACATTCATTGTGGAACAAAAGTGATTTTCTCGGCAAGTTAAGCATTTTGAGTAATTTGACGAATGGTTTCAGAACGGCTTGCATCAAAATTAACTATTTTTTGCCAGTCATTCATTGTGGAAAGAAAGTGATTTTCTTGGCGAGTTAAGCATTTTGAGTAATTTGCCGATTAGTTTCAGAACGGCTTTCATCACAATTAACTATTTTTTGCCAGACATTCATTGTGGGAAAAAGGTGAATTTCTCAGCGCGTTAAGCATTTGGAGTAATTTGCCGATTGGTTTCAGAACGGCTTGCATTGAAATTAACTATTTTTTGCCAGACATTCATTGTGGAAAAAAGTTATTTTCTCGGCGAGTTAATCATTTTGAATAATTTGCGATTGGTTTCAGAACGGCTTGCATTGAAATTTAATATTTTTTGCCAGACATTCATTGTGGAAAGAAAGTGATTTTCTCGGCGAGATAAGCATTTTGAGTAATTTGCCGATTGGTTTCAGAACGTCTTGCATCAAAATGAACTATTTTTTGCCAGACATTCATTGTGGGAAAAAAGTGATTTTCTCGGCGCGTTAAGCATTTTGAGTAATTTGCCGATTGGTTTCAGAACGGCTTGCATTGAAATTTACTATTTTTTGCCAGACATTCATTGTGTAACAAAAGTGATTTTCTCGGAGAGCTAAGCATTTTGAGTAATTTGCCGATTGGTTTCAGAACGGCTTGCATTGAAATTAACTCTTTTTTGCCAAATATTCATTGTGAAACAAAAGTGATTTTCTCGGAGAGTTAAGCATTTTGAGTAATTTGCCGATTGGTTACAGAACGGATTGCATTGAAATTTATTATTTATTGCCAGACATTCATTGTGGGAAAAAAGTGATTTTCTCGGCGAGTTAAGCATTTTGAGTAATTTGCCGATTGGTTTCAGAACGGCTTGCATCAAAATCAACTATTTTTTGCCAGACATTCATTGTGGAACAAAAGTGATTTTCTCGGCAAGTTAAGCATTTTGAGTAATTTGACGAATGGTTTCAGAACGGCTTGCATCAAAATTAACTATTTTTTGCCAGTCATTCATTGTGGAAAGAAAGTGATTTTCTAGGCGAGTGAAGCATTTTGAGTAATTTGCCGATTTGTTTCAGAACGGCTTGCATTACAATTAACTATTTTTCGCCAGACATTCATTGTGGGAAAAAAGTGAATTTCTCAGCGCGTTAAGCATTTTGAGTAATTTGCCGATTGGTTTCAGAACAGCTTGCATCAAAATTAACTATTTTTTGCCAGTCATTCATTGTGGAAAGAAAGTGATTTTCTTGGCGAGTTAAGCATTTTGAGTAATTTGCCGATTTGTTTCAGAACGGCTTCCATCAAAATTAACTATTTTTTGCCAGTCATTCATTGTGGAAAGGAAGTGATTTTCTTGGCGAGTTAAGCATTTTGAGTAATTTGCCGATTTGTTTCAGAACGGCTTGCATCACAATTAACTATTTTTTGCCAGACATTCATTGCAGGAAAAAAGTGAATTTCTCAGCGCGTTAAGCATTTTGAGTAATTTGCCGATTGGTTTCAGAACGGCATGCATCACAATTAACTATTTTCTGCCAGGCATTCATTGTGGAACAAAAGTGATTTTCTCGGCGAGTTCAGCATTTTGAGCAATTTGCCGATTGGTTTCAGAACGGCTTGCATTGAAATTAACTCTTTTTTGCCAGACATTCATTGTGGAAAGAAAGTGATTTTCTCGGCGAGTTAAGCATTTTGAGTAATTTGACGAATGGTTTCAGAACGGCTTGCATCAAAATTAACTATTTTTTGCCAGTCATTCATTGTGGAAAGGAAGTGATTTTCTTGGCGAGTTAAGCATTTTGAGTAATTTGCCGATTTGTTTCAGAACGGCTTGCATCACAATTAACTATTTTTTGCCAGACATTCATTGTGGGAAAAAAGTGAATTTCTCAGCGCGTTAAGCATTTTGAGCAATTTGCCGATTGGTTTCAGAACGGCTTGCATTGAAATTAACTATTTTTTGCCTGACATTCATTGTGGAAAGAAAGTGATTTTCTCGGCGAGTTAAGCATTTTGAGTAATTTGAGGAATGGTTTCAGAACGGCTTGCATCAAAATTAACTATTTTTTGCCAGTCATTCATTGTGGAAAGGAAGTGATTTTCTTGGCGAGTTAAGCATTTTGAGTAATTTGCCGATTTGTTTCAGAACGGCTTGCATTGAAATTAACTATTTTTTGCCAGGCGTTCATTGGGGAGCAAAAGTGATTTTCTCGGCGGGTTAAGCATTTTGAGTAATTTGCGATTGGTTTCAGAACGGCTTGCATCAAAATTAACTATTTTTTGCCAGTCATTCATTGTGGAAAGAAAGTGATTTTCTTGGCGAGTTAAGCATTTTGAGTAATTTGCCGATTTGTTTCAGAACGGCTTGCATCACAATTAACTATTTTTTGCCAGACATTCATTGTGGGATTAAAGTGAATTTCTCAGCGCGTTAAGCATTTTGAGTAATTTGCCGATTGGTTTCAGAACGGCTTGCATCAAAATTTACTATTTTTTGCCAGACATTCATTGTGTGAAAAAAGTGATTTTCTCGGCGAGTTAAGCATTTTGAGTAATTTGCCGATTTGTTTCAGAACGGCTTGCATCACAATTAACTATTTTTTGCCAGGCGTTCATTTTGGAGCAAAAATGATTTTCCAGGTGAGTTATGCATTTTGAGTAATTTGCCGTTTGGTTTCAGAACGGCTTGCATTGAAATTTAGTATTTCTTGCCAAATATTCATTGTGGAACAAAAGTGATTTTCTCGGTGAGTTAAGCATTTTGAGTAATTTGCCGATTGGTTTCAGAACGGATTGCATTGAAATTTACTATTTATTGCCAGACATTCATTGTGGGAAAAAAGTGATTTTCTCGGCGAGTTAAGCATTTTGAGTAATTTGCCGATTGGTTTCAGAACGGCTTGCATCAAAATTAACTCTTTTTAGCCAGACATTCATTGTGGAACAAAAGTGATTTTCTCGGCAAGTTAAGCATTTTGAGTAATTTGACGAATGGTTTCAGAACGGCTTGCATCAAAATTAACTATTTTTTGCCAGTCATTCATTGTGGAAAGAAAGTGATTTTCTTGGCGAGTTAAGCATTTTGAGTAATTTGCCGATTTGTTTCAGAACGGCTTGCATCACAATTAACTATTTTTTGCCAGACATTCATTGTGGGAAAAAGGTGAATTTCTCAACGCGTTAAGCATTTGGAGTAATTTGCCGATTGGTTTCAGAACGGCTTGCATTGAAATTAACTATTTTTTGCCAGACATTCATTGTGGAAAAAAGTTATTTTCTCGGCGAGTTAATCATTTTGAATAATTTGCGATTGGTTTCAGAACGGCTTGCATTGAAATTTAATATTTTTTGCCAGACATTCATTGTGGAAAGAAAGTGATTTTCTCGGCGAGATAAGCATTTTGAGTAATTTGCCGATTGGTTTCAGAACGTCTTGCATCAAAATGAACTATTTTTTGCCAGACATTCATTGTGGGAAAAAAGTGATTTTCTCGGCGCGTTAAGCATTTTGAGTAATTTGCCGATTGGTTTCAGAACGGCTTGCATTGAAATTTACTATTTTTTGCCAGACATTCATTGTGTAACAAAAGTGATTTTCTCGGAGAGCTAAGCATTTTGAGTAATTTGCCGATTGGTTTCAGAACGGCTTGCATTGAAATTTACTATTTTTTGCCAAATATTCATTGTGAAACAAAAGTGATTTTCTCGGAGAGTTAAGCATTTTGAGTAATTTGCCGATTGGTTTCAGAACGGATTGCATTGAAATTTATTATTTATTGCCAGACATTCATTGTGGGAAAAAAGTGATTTTCACGGCGAGTTAAGCATTTTGAGTAATTTGCCGATTGGTTTCAGAACGGCTTGCATCAAAATCAACTATTTTTTGCCAGACATTCATTGTGGAACAAAAGTGATTTTCTCGGCAAGTTAAGCATTTTGAGTAATTTGACGAATTGTTTCAGAACGGCTTGCATCAAAATTAACTATTTTTTGCCAGTCATTCATTGTGGAAAGAAAGTGATTTTCTTGGCGAGTGAAGCATTTTGAGTAATTTGCCGATTTGTTTCAGAACGGCTTGCATTACAATTAACTATTTTTTGCCAGACATTCATTGTGGGAAAAAAGTGAATTTCTCAGAGCGTTAAGCATTTTGAGCAATTTGCCGATTGGTTTCAGAACGGCTTGCATCACAATTAACTATTTTCTGCCAGGCATTCATTGTGGAATAAAAGTGATTTTCTCGGCGAGTTCAGCATTTTGAGCAATTTGCCGATTGGTTTCACAACGGCTTGCATTGAAATTAACTCTTTTTTGCCAGACATTCATTGTGGAAAGAAAGTGATTTTCTCGGCGAGTTAAGCATTTTGAGTAATTTGACGAATGGTTTCAGAACGGCTTGCATCAAAATTAACTATTTTTTGCCAGTCATTCATTGTGGAAAGGAAGTGATTTTCTTGGCGAGTTAAGCATTTTGAGTAATTTGCCGATTTGTTTCAGAACGGCTTGCATCACAATTAACTATTTTCTGCCAGGCATTCATTGTGGAACAAAAGTGATTTTCTCGGCGAGTTAAGCATTTTGAGTAATTTGCCGATTGGTTTCAGAACGGCTTGCGTTGAAATTAACTATTTTTTGCCAGACATTCATTGTGGAAAGAAAGTGATTTTCTCGGCGAGTTAAGCATTTTGAGTAATTTGAGGAATGGTTTCAGAACGGCTTGCATCAAAATTAACTATTTTTTGCCAGTCATTCATTGTGGAAAGGAAGTGATTTTCTTGGCGAGTTAAGCATTTTGAGTAATTTGCCGATTGGTTTCAGAACGGCTTGCATCAAAATCAACTATTTTTTGCCAGACATTCATTGTGGAACAAAAGTGATTTTCTCGGCAAGTTAAGCATTTTGAGTAATTTGACGAATGGTTTCAGAACGGCTTGCATCAAAATTAACTATTTTTTGCCAGTCATTCATTGTGGAAAGAAAGTGATTTTCTTGGCGAGTGAAGCATTTTGAGTAATTTGCGGATTTGTTTCAGTGCGGCTTGCATTACAATTAACTATTTTCTGCCAGGCATTCATTGTGGAACAAAAGTGATTTTCTCGGCGAGTTCAGCATTTTGAGCAATTTGCCGATTGGTTTCAGAACTGCTTGCATTGAAATTAACTATTTTTTGCCAGACATTCATTGTGGAAAGAAAGTGATTTTCTCGGCGAGTTAAGCATTTTGAGTAATTTGAGGAATGGTTTCAGAACGGCTTGCATCAAAATTAACTATTTTTTGCCAGTCAT
This sequence comes from Scyliorhinus torazame, assembly GCF_047496885.1. Taxonomy (NCBI): domain Eukaryota; kingdom Metazoa; phylum Chordata; class Chondrichthyes; order Carcharhiniformes; family Scyliorhinidae; genus Scyliorhinus; species Scyliorhinus torazame. The sequence continues at coordinate 152,868 of NW_027308167.1, forward strand.
TCATTGTGGAAAGGAAGTGATTTTCTTGGCGAGTTAAGCATTTTGAGTAATTTGCCGATTTGTTTCAGAACGGCTTGCATTGAAATTAACTATTTTTTGCCAGGCGTTCATTGGGGAGCAAAAGTGATTTTCTCGGAGAGTTAAGCATTTTGAGTAATTTGCCGATTGGTTTCAGAACGGATTGCATTGAAATTTATTATTTATTGCCAGACATTCATTGTGGGAAAAAAGTGATTTTCTCGGCGAGTTAAGCATTTTGAGTAATTTGCCGATTGGTTTCAGAACGGCTTGCATCAAAATCAACTATTTTTTGCCAGACATTCATTGTGGAACAAAAGTGATTTTCTCGGCAAGTTAAGCATTTTGAGTAATTTGACGAATGGTTTCAGAACGGCTTGCATCAAAATTAACTATTTTTTGCCAGTCATTCATTGTGGAAAGAAAGTGATTTTCTTGGCGAGTGAAGCATTTTGAGTAATTTGCGGATTTGTTTCAGTGCGGCTTGCATTACAATTAACTATTTTCTGCCAGGCATTCATTGTGGAACAAAAGTGATTTTCTCGGCGAGTTCAGCATTTTGAGCAATTTGCCGATTGGTTTCAGAACGGCTTGCATTGAAATTAACTCTTTTTTGCCAGACATTCATTGTGGAAAGAAAGTGATTTTCTCGGCGAGTTAAGCATTTTGAGTAATTTGACGAATGGTTTCAGAACGGCTTGCATCAAAATTAACTATTTTTTGCCAGACATTCATTGTGGGAAAAAAGTGATTTTCTCGGCGCGTTAAGCATTTTGAGTAATTTGCCGATTGGTTTCAGAACGGCTTGCATTGAAATTTACTATTTTTTGCCAGACATTCATTGTGGAACAAAAGTGATTTTCTCGGAGAGCTAAGCATTTTGAGTAATTTGCCGATTGGTTTCAGAACGGCTTGCATTGAAATTTACTATTTTTTGCCAAATATTCATTGTGAAACAAAAGTGATTTTCTCGGAGAGTTAAGCATTTTGAGTAATTTGCCGATTGGTTTCAGAACGGATTGCATTGAAATTTATTATTTATTGCCAGACATTCATTGTGGGAAAAAAGTGATTTTCTCGGCGAGTTAAGCATTTTGAGTAATTTGCCGATTGGTTTCAGAACGGCTTGCATCAAAATCAACTATTTTTTGCCAGACATTCATTGTGGAACAAAAGTGATTTTCTCGGCAAGTTAAGCATTTTGAGTAATTTGACGAATGGTTTCAGAACGGCTTGCATCAAAATTAACTATTTTTTGCCAGTCATTCATTGTGGAAAGAAAGTGATTTTCTTGGCGAGTGAAGCATTTTGAGTAATTTGCCGATTTGTTTCAGAACGGCTTGCATCACAATTAACTATTTTTTGCCAGACATTCATTGTGGGAAAAAAGTGAATTTCTCAGCGCGTTAAGCATTTTGCCGATTGGTTTCAGAACAGCTTGCATCAAAATTAACTATTTTTTGCCAGTCATTCATTGTGGAAAGAAAGTGATTTTCTTGGCGAGTTGAGCATTTTGAGTAATTTGCCGATTTGTTTCAGAACGGCTTGCATCAAAATTAACTATTTTTTGCCAGTCATTTATTGTGGAAAGGAAGTGATTTTCTTGGCGAGTTAAGCATTTTGAGTAATTTGCCGATTTGTTTCAGAACGGCTTGCATCACAATTAACTAATTTTTGCCAGACATTCATTGTAGGAAAAAAGTGAATTTCTCAGCGCGTTAAGCATTTTGAGTAATTTGCCGATTGGTTTCAGAACGGCTTGCATCACAATTAACTATTTTCTGCCAGGCATTCATTGTGGAACAAAAGTGATTTTCTCGGCGAGTTCAGCATTTTGAGCAATTTGCCGATTGGTTTCACAACGGCTTGCATTGAAATTAACTCTTTTTTGCCAGACATTCATTGTGGAAAGAAAGTGATTTTCTCGGCGAGTTAAGCATTTTGAGTAATTTGACGAATGGTTTCAGAACGGCTTGCATCAAAATTAACTATTTTTTGCCAGTCATTCATTGTGGAAAGGAAGTGATTTTCTTGGCGAGTTAAGCATTTTGAGTAATTTGCCGATTTGTTTCAGAACGGCTTGCATCACAATTAACTATTTTCTGCCAGGCATTCATTGTGGAACAAAAGTGATTTTCTCGGCGAGTTCAGCATTTTGAGTAATTTGCCGATTGGTTTCAGAACGGCTTGCGTTGAAATTAACTATTTTTTGCCAGACATTCATTGTGGAAAGAAAGTGATTTTCTCGGCGAGTTAAGCATTTTGAGTAATTTGAGGAATGGTTTCAGAACGGCTTGCATCAAAATTAACTATTTTTTGCCAGTCATTCATTGTGGAAAGGAAGTGATTTTCTTGGCGAGTTAAGCATTTTGAGTAATTTGCCGATTGGTTTCAGAACGGCTTGCATTGAAATTAACTATTTTTTGCCAGGCGTTCATTGGGGAGCAAAAGTGATTTTCTCGGCGGGTTAAGCATTTTGAGTAATTTGCCGATTGGTTTCAGAACGGCTTGCATCAAAATTAGCTATTTTTTGCCAGACATTCATTGTGGAACAAAAGTGATTTTCTCGGCAAGTTAAGCATTTTGAGTAATTTGAGGAATGGTTTCAGAACGGCTTGCATCAAAATTAACTATTTTTTGCCAGTCATTCATTGTGGAAAGAAAGTGATTTTCTTGGCGAGTGAAGCATTTTGAGTAATTTGCCGATTTGTTTCAGAACGGCTTGCATCACAATTAACTATTTTTTGCCAGACATTCATTGTGGGATTAAAGTGAATTTCTCAGACGTTAAGCATTTTGAGTAATTTGCCGATTGGTTTCAGAACGGCTTGCATCAAAATTTACTATTTTTTGCCAGACATTCATTGTGTGAAAAAAGTGATTTTCTCGGCGAGGTAAGCATTTTGAGTAATTTGCCGATTTGTTTCAGAACGGCTTGCATCACAATTAACTATTTTTTGCCAGGCGTTCATTGTGGAGCAAAAATGATTTTCTCGGTGAGTTATGCATTTTGAGTAATTTGCCGTTTGGTTTCAGAACGGCTTGCATTGAAATTTAGTATTTCTTGCCAAATATTCATTGTGGAACAAAAGTGATTTTCTCGGAGAGTTAAGCATTTTGAGTAATTTGCCGATTGGTTTCAGAACGGATTGCATTGAAATTTACTATTTATTGCCAGACATTCATTGTGGGAAAAAAGTTATTTTCTCGGCGAGTTAAGCATTTTGAGTAATTTGCCGATTGGTTTCAGAACGGCTTGCATCAAAATTAACTATTTTTTGCCAGACATTCATTGTGGAACAAAAGTGATTTTCTCGGCAAGTTAAGCATTTTGAGTAATTTGACGAATGGTTTCAGAACGGCTTGCATCAAAATTAACTATTTTTTGCCAGTCATTCATTGTGGAAAGAAAGTGATTTTCTTGGCGAGTTAAGCATTTTGAGTAATTTGCCGATTAGTTTCAGAACGGCTTTCATCACAATTAACTATTTTTTGCCAGACATTCATTGTGGGAAAAAGGTGAATTTCTCAGCGCGTTAAGCATTTGGAGTAATTTGCCGATTGGTTTCAGAACGGCTTGCATTGAAATTAACTATTTTTTGCCAGACATTCATTGTGGAAAAAAGTTATTTTCTCGGCGAGTTAATCATTTTGAATAATTTGCGATTGGTTTCAGAACGGCTTGCATTGAAATTTAATATTTTTTGCCAGACATTCATTGTGGAAAGAAAGTGATTTTCTCGGCGAGATAAGCATTTTGAGTAATTTGCCGATTGGTTTCAGAACGTCTTGCATCAAAATGAACTATTTTTTGCCAGACATTCATTGTGGGAAAAAAGTGATTTTCTCGGCGCGTTAAGCATTTTGAGTAATTTGCCGATTGGTTTCAGAACGGCTTGCATTGAAATTTGCTATTTTTTGCCAGACATTCATTGTGTAACAAAAGTGATTTTCTCGGAGAGCTAAGCATTTTGAGTAATTTGCCGATTGGTTTCAGAACGGCTTGCATTGAAATTAACTCTTTTTTGCCAAATATTCATTGTGAAACAAAAGTGATTTTCTCGGAGAGTTAAGCATTTTGAGTAATTTGCCGATTGGTTACAGAACGGATTGCATTGAAATTTATTATTTATTGCCAGACATTCATTGTGGGAAAAAAGTGATTTTCTCGGCGAGTTAAGCATTTTGAGTAATTTGCCGATTGGTTTCAGAACGGCTTGCATCAAAATCAACTATTTTTTGCCAGACATTCATTGTGGAACAAAAGTGATTTTCTCGGCAAGTTAAGCATTTTGAGTAATTTGACGAATGGTTTCAGAACGGCTTGCATCAAAATTAACTATTTTTTGCCAGTCATTCATTGTGGAAAGAAAGTGATTTTCTAGGCGAGTGAAGCATTTTGAGTAATTTGCCGATTTGTTTCAGAACGGCTTGCATTACAATTAACTATTTTTTGCCAGACATTCATTGTGGGAAAAAAGTGAATTTCTCAGCGCGTTAAGCATTTTGAGTAATTTGCCGATTGGTTTCAGAACAGCTTGCATCAAAATTAACTATTTTTTGCCAGTCATTCATTGTGGAAAGAAAGTGATTTTCTTGGCGAGTTAAGCATTTTGAGTAATTTGCCGATTTGTTTCAGAACGGCTTGCATCAAAATTAACTATTTTTTGCCAGTCATTCATTGTGGAAAGGAAGTGATTTTCTTGGCGAGTTAAGCATTTTGAGTAATTTGCCGATTTGTTTCAGAACGGCTTGCATCACAATTAACTATTTTTTGCCAGACATTCATTGCAGGAAAAAAGTGAATTTCTCAGCGCGTTAAGCATTTTGAGTAATTTGCCGATTGGTTTCAGAACGGCATGCATCACAATTAACTATTTTCTGCCAGGCATTCATTGTGGAACAAAAGTGATTTTCTCGGCGAGTTCAGCATTTTGAGTAATTTGACGAATTGTTTCAGAACGGCTTGCATCAAAATTAACTATTTTTTGCCAGTCATTCATTGTGGAAAGAAAGTGATTTTCTTGGCGAGTTAAGCATTTTGAGTAATTTGCCGATTTGTTTCAGAACGGCTTGCATTAGAATTAACTATTTTTTGCCAGACATTCATTGTGGGAAAAAAGTGAATTTCTCAGAGCGTTAAGCATTTTGAGCAATTTGCCGATTGGTTTCAGAACGGCTTGCATCACAATTAACTATTTTCTGCCAGGCATTCATTGTGGAATAAAAGTGATTTTCTCGGCGAGTTAAGCATTTTGAGTAATTTGCCGATTGGTTTCAGAACGGCTTGCATTGAAATTAACTATTTTTTGCCAGACATTCATTGTGGAAAGAAAGTGATTTTCTCGGCGAGTTAAGCATTTTGAGTAATTTGAGGAATGGTTTCAGAACGGCTTGCATCAAAATTAACTATTTTTTGCCAGTCATTCATTGTGGAAAGGAAGTGATTTTCTTGGCGAGTTAAGCATTTTGAGTAATTTGCCGATTTGTTTCAGAACGGCTTGCATTGAAATTAACTATTTTTTGCCAGGCGTTCATTGGGGAGCAAAAGTGATTTTCTCGGAGAGTTAAGCATTTTGAGTAATTTGCCGATTGGTTTCAGAACGGATTGCATTGAAATTTATTATTTATTGCCAGACATTCATTGTGGGAAAAAAGTGATTTTCTCGGCGAGTTAAGCATTTTGAGTAATTTGCCGATTGGTTTCAGAACGGCTTGCATCAAAATCAACTATTTTTTGCCAGACATTCATTGTGGAACAAAAGTGATTTTCTCGGCAAGTTAAGCATTTTGAGTAATTTGACGAATGGTTTCAGAACGGCTTGCATCAAAATTAACTATTTTTTGCCAGTCATTCATTGTGGAAAGAAAGTGATTTTCTTGGCGAGTGAAGCATTTTGAGTAATTTGCGGATTTGTTTCAGTGCGGCTTGCATTACAATTAACTATTTTCTGCCAGGCATTCATTGTGGAACAAAAGTGATTTTCTCGGCGAGTTCAGCATTTTGAGCAATTTGCCGATTGGTTTCAGAACTGCTTGCATTGAAATTAACTATTTTTTGCCAGACATTCATTGTGGAAAGAAAGTGATTTTCTCGGCGAGTTAAGCATTTTGAGTAATTTGAGGAATGGTTTCAGAACGGCTTGCATCAAAATTAACTATTTTTTGCCAGTCATTCATTGTGGAAAGGAAGTGATTTTCTTGGCGAGTTAAGCATTTTGAGTAATTTGCCGATTTGTTTCAGAACGGCTTGCATTGAAATTAACTATTTTTTGCCAGGCGTTCATTGGGGAGCAAAAGTGATTTTCTCGGAGAGTTAAGCATTTTGAGTAATTTGCCGATTGGTTTCAGAACGGATTGCATTGAAATTTATTATTTATTGCCTGACATTCATTGTGGGAAAAAAGTGATTTTCTCGGCGAGTTAAGCATTTTGAGTAATTTGCCGATTGGTTTCAGAACGGCTTGCATCAAAATCAACTATTTTTTGCCAGACATTCATTGTGGAACAAAAGTGATTTTCTCGGCAAGTTAAGCATTTTGAGTAATTTGACGAATGGTTTCAGAACGGCTTGCATCAAAATTAACTATTTTTTGCCAGTCATTCATTGTGGAAAGAAAGTGATTTTCTTGGCGAGTGAAGCATTTTGAGTAATTTGCGGATTTGTTTCAGTGCGGCTTGCATTACAATTAACTATTTTCTGCCAGGCATTCATTGTGGAACAAAAGTGATTTTCTCGGCGAGTTCAGCATTTTGAGCAATTTGCCGATTGGTTTCAGAACGGCTTGCATTGAAATTAACTCTTTTTTGCCAGACATTCATTGTGGAAAGAAAGTGATTTTCTCGGCGAGTTAAGCATTTTGAGTAATTTGACGAATGGTTTCAGAACGGCTTGCATCAAAATTAACTATTTTTTGCCAGACATTCATTGTGGGAAAAAAGTGATTTTCTCGGCGCGTTAAGCATTTTGAGTAATTTGCCGATTGGTTTCAGAACGGCTTGCATTGAAATTTACTATTTTTTGCCAGACATTCATTGTGGAACAAAAGTGATTGTCTCGGAGAGCTAAGCATTTTGAGTAATTTGCCGATTGGTTTCAGAACGGCTTGCATTGAAATTTACTATTTTTTGCCAAATATTCATTGTGAAACAAAAGTGATTTTCTCGGAGAGTTAAGCATTTTGAGTAATTTGCCGATTGGTTTCAGAACGGATTGCATTGAAATTTATTATTTATTGCCAGACATTCATTGTGGGAAAAAAGTGATTTTCTCGGCGAGTTAAGCATTTTGAGTAATTTGCCGATTGGTTTCAGAACGGCTTGCATCAAAATCAACTATTTTTTGCCAGACATTCATTGTGGAACAAAAGTGATTTTCTCGGCAAGTTAAGCATTTTGAGTAATTTGACGAATGGTTTCAGAACGGCTTGCATCAAAATTAACTATTTTTTGCCAGTCATTCATTGTGGAAAGAAAGTGATTTTCTTGGCGAGTGAAGCATTTTGAGTAATTTGCCGATTTGTTTCAGAACGGCTTGCATCACAATTAACTATTTTTTGCCAGACATTCATTGTGGGAAAAAAGTGAATTTCTCAGCGCGTTAAGCATTTTGCCGATTGGTTTCAGAACAGCTTGCATCAAAATTAACTATTTTTTGCCAGTCATTCATTGTGGAAAGAAAGTGATTTTCTTGGCGAGTTGAGCATTTTGAGTAATTTGCCGATTTGTTTCAGAACGGCTTGCATCAAAATTAACTATTTTTTGCCAGTCATTTATTGTGGAAAGGAAGTGATTTTCTTGGCGAGTTAAGCATTTTGAGTAATTTGCCGATTTGTTTCAGAACGGCTTGCATCACAATTAACTAATTTTTGCCAGACATTCATTGTAGGAAAAAAGTGAATTTCTCAGCGCGTTAAGCATTTTGAGTAATTTGCCGATTGGTTTCAGAACGGCTTGCATCACAATTAACTATTTTCTGCCAGGCATTCATTGTGGAACAAAAGTGATTTTCTCGGCGAGTTCAGCATTTTGAGCAATTTGCCGATTGGTTTCACAACGGCTTGCATTGAAATTAACTCTTTTTTGCCAGACATTCATTGTGGAAAGAAAGTGATTTTCTCGGCGAGTTAAGCATTTTGAGTAATTTCACGAATGGTTTCAGAACGGCTTGCATCAAAATTAACTATTTTTTGCCAGTCATTCATTGTGGAAAGGAAGTGATTTTCTTGGCGAGTTAAGCATTTTGAGTAATTTGCCGATTTGTTTCAGAACGGCTTGCATCACAATTAACTATTTTCTGCCAGGCATTCATTGTGGAACAAAAGTGATTTTCTCGGCGAGTTAAGCATTTTGAGTAATTTGCCGATTGGTTTCAGAACGGCTTGCGTTGAAATTAACTATTTTTTGCCAGACATTCATTGTGGAAAGAAAGTGATTTTCTCGGCGAGTTAAGCATTTTGAGTAATTTGAGGAATGGTTTCAGAACGGCTTGCATCAAAATTAACTATTTTTTGCCAGTCATTCATTGTGGAAAGGAAGTGATTTTCTTGGCGAGTTAAGCATTTTGAGTAATTTGCCGATTGGTTTCAGAACGGCTTGCATTGAAATTAACTATTTTTTGCCAGGCGTTCATTGGGGAGCAAAAGTGATTTTCTCGGCGGGTTAAGCATTTTGAGTAATTTGCCGATTGGTTTCAGAACGGCTTGCATCAAAATTAACTATTTTTTGCCAGACATTCATTGTGGAACAAAAGTGATTTTCTCGGCAAGTTAAGCATTTTGAGTAATTTGAGGAATGGTTTCAGAACGGCTTGCATCAAAATTAACTATTTTTTGCCAGTCATTCATTGTGGAAAGAAAGTGATTTTCTTGGCGAGTGAAGCATTTTGAGTAATTTGCCGATTTGTTTCAGAACGGCTTGCATCACAATTAACTATTTTTTGCCAGACATTCATTGTGGGATTAAAGTGAATTTCTCAGACGTTAAGCATTTTGAGTAATTTGCCGATTGGTTTCAGAACGGCTTGCATCAAAATTTACTATTTTTTGCCAGACATTCATTGTGTGAAAAAAGTGATTTTCTCGGCGAGGTAAGCATTTTGAGTAATTTGCCGATTTGTTTCAGAACGGCTTGCATCACAATTAACTATTTTTTGCCAGGCGTTCATTGTGGAGCAAAAATGATTTTCTCGGTGAGTTATGCATTTTGAGTAATTTGCCGTTTGGTTTCAGAACGGCTTGCATTGAAATTTAGTATTTCTTGCCAAATATTCATTGTGGAACAAAAGTGATTTTCTCGGAGAGTTAAGCATTTTGAGTAATTTGCCGATTGGTTTCAGAACGGATTGCATTGAAATTTACTATTTATTGCCAGACATTCATTGTGGGAAAAAAGTTATTTTCTCGGCGAGTTAAGCATTTTGAGTAATTTGCCGATTGGTTTCAGAACGGCTTGCATCAAAATTAACTATTTTTTGCCAGACATTCATTGTGGAACAAAAGTGATTTTCTCGGCAAGTTAAGCATTTTGAGTAATTTGACGAATGGTTTCAGAACGGCTTGCATCAAAATTAACTATTTTTTGCCAGTCATTCATTGTGGAAAGAAAGTGATTTTCTTGGCGAGTGAAGCATTTTGAGTAATTTGCCGATTTGTTTCAGTGCGGCTTGCATTACAATTAACTATTTTCTGCCAGGCATTCATTGTGGAACAAAAGTGATTTTCTCGGCGAGTTCAGCATTTTGAGCAATTTGCCGATTGGTTTCAGAACGGCTTGCATTGAAATTAACTCTTTTTTGCCAGACATTCATTGTGGAAAGAAAGTGATTTTCTCGGCGAGTTAAGCATTTTGAGTAATTTGACGAATGGTTTCAGAACGGCTTGCATCAAAATTAACTATTTTTTGCCAGACATTCATTGTGGGAAAAAAGTGATTTTCTCGGCGCGTTAAGCATTTTGAGTAATTTGCCGATTGGTTTCAGAACGGCTTGCATTGAAATTTACTATTTTTTGCCAGACATTCATTGTGGAACAAAAGTGATTTTCTCGGAGAGCTAAGCATTTTGAGTAATTTGCCGATTGGTTTCAGAACGGCTTGCATTGAAATTTACTATTTTTTGCCAAATATTCATTGTGAAACAAAAGTGATTTTCTCGGAGAGTTAAGCATTTTGAGTAATTTGCCGATTGGTTTCAGAACGGATTGCATTGAAATTTATTATTTATTGCCAGACATTCATTGTGGGAAAAAAGTGATTTTCTCGGCGAGTGAAGCATTTTGAGTAATTTGCCGATTTGTTTCAGAACGGCTTGCATCACAATTAACTATTTTTTGCCAGACATTCATTGTGGGAAAAAAGTGAATTTCTCAGCGCGTTAAGCATTTTGCCGATTGGTTTCAGAACAGCTTGCATCAAAATTAACTATTTTTTGCCAGTCATTCATTGTGGAAAGAAAGTGATTTTCTTGGCGAGTTGAGCATTTTGAGTAATTTGCCGATTTGTTTCAGAACGGCTTGCATCAAAATTAACTATTTTTTGCCAGTCATTTATTGTGGAAAGGAAGTGATTTTCTTGGCGAGTTAAGCATTTTGAGTAATTTGCCGATTTGTTTCAGAACGGCTTGCATCACAATTAACTAATTTTTGCCAGACATTCATTGTAGGAAAAAAGTGAATTTCTCAGCGCGTTAAGCATTTTGAGTAATTTGCCGATTGGTTTCAGAACGGCTTGCATCACAATTAACTATTTTCTGCCAGGCATTCATTGTGGAACAAAAGTGATTTTCTCGGCGAGTTCAGCATTTTGAGCAATTTGCCGATTGGTTTCACAACGGCTTGCATTGAAATTAACTCTTTTTTGCCAGACATTCATTGTGGAAAGAAAGTGATTTTCTCGGCGAGTTAAGCATTTTGAGTAATTTGACGAATGGTTTCAGAACGGCTTGCATCAAAATTAACTATTTTTTGCCAGTCATTCATTGTGGAAAGGAAGTGATTTTCTTGGCGAGTTAAACATTTTGAGTAATTTGCCGATTTGTTTCAGAACGGCTTGCATCACAATTAACTATTTTCTGCCAGGCATTCATTGTGGAACAAAAGTGATTTTCTCGGCGAGTTAAGCATTTTGAGTAATTTGCCGATTGGTTTCAGAACGGCTTGCGTTGAAATTAACTATTTTTTGCCAGACATTCATTGTGGAAAGAAAGTGATTTTCTCGGCGAGTTAAGCATTTTGAGTAATTTGAGGAATGGTTTCAGAACGGCTTGCATCAAAATTAACTATTTTTTGCCAGTCATTCATTGTGGAAAGGAAGTGATTTTCTTGGCGAGTTAAGCATTTTGAGTAATTTGCCGATTGGTTTCAGAACGGCTTGCATTGAAATTAACTATTTTTTGCCAGGCGTTCATTGGGGAGCAAAAGTGATTTTCTCGGCGGGTTAAGCATTTTGAGTAATTTGACGAATGGTTTCAGAACGGCTTGCATCAAAATTAACTATTTTTTGCCAGTCATTCATTGTGGAAAGAAAGTGATTTTCTTGGCGAGTGAAGCATTTTGAGTAATTTGCCGATTTGTTTCAGAACGGCTTGCATCACAATTAACTATTTTTTGCCAGACATTCATTGTGGGAAAAAAGTGAATTTCTCAGCGCGTTAAGCATTTTGCCGATTGGTTTCAGAACAGCTTGCATCAAAATTAACTATTTTTTGCCAGTCATTCATTGTGGAAAGAAAGTGATTTTCTTGGCGAGTTGAGCATTTTGAGTAATTTGCCGATTTGTTTCAGAACGGCTTGCATCAAAATTAACTATTTTTTGCCAGTCATTTATTGTGGAAAGGAAGTGATTTTCTTGGCGAGTTAAGCATTTTGAGTAATTTGCCGATTTGTTTCAGAACGGCTTGCATCACAATTAACTAATTTTTGCCAGACATTCATTGTAGGAAAAAAGTGAATTTCTCAGCGCGTTAAGCATTTTGAGTAATTTGCCGATTGGTTTCAGAACGGCTTGCATCACAATTAACTATTTTCTGCCAGGCATTCATTGTGGAACAAAAGTGATTTTCTCGGCGAGTTCAGCATTTTGAGCAATTTGCCGATTGGTTTCACAACGGCTTGCATTGAAATTAACTCTTTTTTGCCAGACATTCATTGTGGAAAGAAAGTGATTTTCTCGGCGAGTTAAGCATTTTGAGTAATTTCACGAATGGTTTCAGAACGGCTTGCATCAAAATTAACTATTTTTTGCCAGTCATTCATTGTGGAAAGGAAGTGATTTTCTTGGCGAGTTAAGCATTTTGAGTAATTTGCCGATTTGTTTCAGAACGGCTTGCATCACAATTAACTATTTTCTGCCAGGCATTCATTGTGGAACAAAAGTGATTTTCTCGGCGAGTTAAGCATTTTGAGTAATTTGCCGATTGGTTTCAGAACGGCTTGCGTTGAAATTAACTATTTTTTGCCAGACATTCATTGTGGAAAGAAAGTGATTTTCTCGGCGAGTTAAGCATTTTGAGTAATTTGAGGAATGGTTTCAGAACGGCTTGCATCAAAATTAACTATTTTTTGCCAGTCATTCATTGTGGAAAGGAAGTGATTTTCTTGGCGAGTTAAGCATTTTGAGTAATTTGCCGATTGGTTTCAGAACGGCTTGCATTGAAATTAACTATTTTTTGCCAGGCGTTCATTGGGGAGCAAAAGTGATTTTCTCGGCGGGTTAAGCATTTTGAGTAATTTGCCGATTGGTTTCAGAACGGCTTGCATCAAAATTAACTATTTTTTGCCAGACATTCATTGTGGAACAAAAGTGATTTTCTCGGCAAGTTAAGCATTTTGAGTAATTTGAGGAATGGTTTCAGAACGGCTTGCATCAAAATTAACTATTTTTTGCCAGTCATTCATTGTGGAAAGAAAGTGATTTTCTTGGCGAGTGAAGCATTTTGAGTAATTTGCCGATTTGTTTCAGAACGGCTTGCATCACAATTAACTATTTTTTGCCAGACATTCATTGTGGGATTAAAGTGAATTTCTCAGACGTTAAGCATTTTGAGTAATTTGCCGATTGGTTTCAGAACGGCTTGCATCAAAATTTACTATTTTTTGCCAGACATTCATTGTGTGAAAAAAGTGATTTTCTCGGCGAGGTAAGCATTTTGAGTAATTTGCCGATTTGTTTCAGAACGGCTTGCATCACAATTAACTATTTTTTGCCAGGCGTTCATTGTGGAGCAAAAATGATTTTCTCGGTGAGTTATGCATTTTGAGTAATTTGCCGTTTGGTTTCAGAACGGCTTGCATTGAAATTTAGTATTTCTTGCCAAATATTCATTGTGGAACAAAAGTGATTTTCTCGGAGAGTTAAGCATTTTGAGTAATTTGCCGATTGGTTTCAGAACGGATTGCATTGAAATTTACTATTTATTGCCAGACATTCATTGTGGGAAAAAAGTTATTTTCTCGGCGAGTTAAGCATTTTGAGTAATTTGCCGATTGGTTTCAGAACGGCTTGCATCAAAATTAACTATTTTTTGCCAGACATTCATTGTGGAACAAAAGTGATTTTCTCGGCAAGTTAAGCATTTTGAGTAATTTGACGAATGGTTTCAGAACGGCTTGCATCAAAATTAACTATTTTTTGCCAGTCATTCATTGTGGAAAGAAAGTGATTTTCTTGGCGAGTGAAGCATTTTGAGTAATTTGCCGATTTGTTTCAGTGCGGCTTGCATTACAATTAACTATTTTCTGCCAGGCATTCATTGTGGAACAAAAGTGATTTTCTCGGCGAGTTCAGCATTTTGAGCAATTTGCCGATTGGTTTCAGAACGGCTTGCATTGAAATTAACTCTTTTTTGCCAGACATTCATTGTGGAAAGAAAGTGATTTTCTCGGCGAGTTAAGCATTTTGAGTAATTTGACGAATGGTTTCAGAACGGCTTGCATCAAAATTAACTATTTTTTGCCAGACATTCATTGTGGGAAAAAAGTGATTTTCTCGGCGCGTTAAGCATTTTGAGTAATTTGCCGATTGGTTTCAGAACGGCTTGCATTGAAATTTACTATTTTTTGCCAGACATTCATTGTGGAACAAAAGTGATTTTCTCGGAGAGCTAAGCATTTTGAGTAATTTGCCGATTGGTTTCAGAACGGCTTGCATTGAAATTTACTATTTTTTGCCAAATATTCATTGTGAAACAAAAGTGATTTTCTCGGAGAGTTAAGCATTTTGAGTAATTTGCCGATTGGTTTCAGAACGGATTGCATTGAAATTTATTATTTATTGCCAGACATTCATTGTGGGAAAAAAGTGATTTTCTCGGCGAGTTAAGCATTTTGAGTAATTTGCCGATTGGTTTCAGAACGGCTTGCATCAAAATCAACTATTTTTTGCCAGACATTCATTGTGGAACAAAAGTGATTTTCTCGGCAAGTTAAGCATTTTGAGTAATTTGACGAATGGTTTCAGAACGGCTTGCATCAAAATTAACTATTTTTTGCCAGTCATTCATTGTGGAAAGAAAGTGATTTTCTTGGCGAGTGAAGCATTTTGAGTAATTTGCCGATTTGTTTCAGAACGGCTTGCATCACAATTAACTATTTTTTGCCAGACATTCATTGTGGGAAAAAAGTGAATTTCTCAGCGCGTTAAGCATTTTGAGTAATTTGCCGATTGGTTTCAGAACAGCTTGCATCAAAATTAACTATTTTTTGCCAGTCATTCATTGTGGAAAGAAAGTGATTTTCTTGGCGAGTTGAGCATTTTGAGTAATTTGCCGATTTGTTTCAGAACGGCTTGCATCAAAATTAACTATTTTTTGCCAGTCATTTATTGTGGAAAGGAAGTGATTTTCTTGGCGAGTTAAGCATTTTGAGTAATTTGCCGATTTGTTTCAGAACGGCTTGCATCACAATTAACTAATTTTTGCCAGACATTCATTGTAGGAAAAAAGTGAATTTCTCAGCGCGTTAAGCATTTTGAGTAATTTGCCGATTGGTTTCAGAACGGCTTGCATCACAATTAACTATTTTCTGCCAGGCATTCATTGTGGAACAAAAGTGATTTTCTCGGCGAGTTCAGCATTTTGAGCAATCTGCCGATTGGTTTCACAACGGCTTGCATTGAAATTAACTCTTTTTTGCCAGACATTCATTGTGGAAAGAAAGTGATTTTCTCGGCGAGTTAAGCATTTTGAGTAATTTGACGAATGGTTTCAGAACGGCTTGCATCAAAATTAACTATTTTTTGCCAGTCATTCATTGTGGAAAGGAAGTGATTTTCTTGGCGAGTTAAGCATTTTGAGTAATTTGCCGATTTGTTTCAGAACGGCTTGCATCACAATTAACTATTTTCTGCCAGGCATTCATTGTGGAACAAAAGTGATTTTCTCGGCGAGTTAAGCATTTTGAGTAATTTGCCGATTGGTTTCAGAACGGCTTGCGTTGAAATTAACTATTTTTTGCCAGACATTCATTGTGGAAAGAAAGTGATTTTCTCGGCGAGTTAAGCATTTTGAGTAATTTGAGGAATGGTTTCAGAACGGCTTGCATCAAAATTAACTATTTTTTGCCAGTCATTCATTGTGGAAAGGAAGTGATTTTCTTGGCGAGTTAAGCATTTTGAGTAATTTGCCGATTGGTTTCAGAACGGCTTGCATTGAAATTAACTATTTTTTGCCAGGCGTTCATTGGGGAGCAAAAGTGATTTTCTCGGCGGGTTAAGCATTTTGAGTAATTTGCCGATTGGTTTCAGAACGGCTTGCATCAAAATTAACTATTTTTTGCCAGACATTCATTGTGGAACAAAAGTGATTTTCTCGGCAAGTTAAGCATTTTGAGTAATTTGAGGAATGGTTTCAGAACGGCTTGCATCAAAATTAACTATTTTTTGCCAGTCATTCATTGTGGAAAGAAAGTGATTTTCTTGGCGAGTGAAGCATTTTGAGTAATTTGCCGATTTGTTTCAGAACGGCTTGCATCACAATTAACTATTTTTTGCCAGACATTCATTGTGGGATTAAAGTGAATTTCTCAGACGTTAAGCATTTTGAGTAATTTGCCGATTGGTTTCAGAACGGCTTGCATCAAAATTTACTATTTTTTGCCAGACATTCATTGTGTGAAAAAAGTGATTTTCTCGGCGAGGTAAGCATTTTGAGTAATTTGCCGATTTGTTTCAGAACGGCTTGCATCACAATTAACTATTTTTTGCCAGGCGTTCATTGTGGAGCAAAAATGATTTTCTCGGTGAGTTATGCATTTTGAGTAATTTGCCGTTTGGTTTCAGAACGGCTTGCATTGAAATTTAGTATTTCTTGCCAAATATTCATTGTGGAACAAAAGTGATTTTCTCGGAGAGTTAAGCATTTTGAGTAATTTGCCGATTGGTTTCAGAACGGATTGCATTGAAATTTACTATTTATTGCCAGACATTCATTGTGGGAAAAAAGTTATTTTCTCGGCGAGTTAAGCATTTTGAGTAATTTGCCGATTGGTTTCAGAACGGCTTGCATCAAAATTAACTATTTTTTGCCAGACATTCATTGTGGAACAAAAGTGATTTTCTCGGCAAGTTAAGCATTTTGAGTAATTTGGCGAATGGTTTCAGAACGGCTTGCATCAAAATTAACTATTTTTTGCCAGTCATTCATTGTGGAAAGAAAGTGATTTTCTTGGCGAGTTAAGCATTTTGAGTAATTTGCCGATTAGTTTCAGAACGGCTTGCATCACAATTAACTATTTTTTGCCAGACATTCATTGTGGGAAAAAGGTGAATTTCTCAGCGCGTTAAGCATTTGGAGTAATTTGCCGAATGGTTTCAGAACGGCTTGCATTGAAATTAACTATTTTTTGCCAGACATTCATTGTGGAAAAAAGTTATTTTCTCCGCGAGTTAATCATTTTGAATAATTTGCGATTGGTTTCAGAACGGCTTGCATTGAAATTTAATATTTTTTGCCAGACATTCATTGTGGAAAGAAAGTGATTTTCTCGGCGAGATAAGCATTTTGAGTAATTTGCCGATTGGTTTCAGAACGTCTTGCATCAAAATGAACTATTTTTTGCCAGACATTCATTGTGGGAAAAAAGTGATTTTCTCGGCGCGTTAAGCATTTTGAGTAATTTGCCGATTGGTTTCAGAACGGCTTGCATTGAAATTTACTATTTTTTGCCAGACATTCATTGTGTAACAAAAGTGATTTTCTCGGAGAGCTAAGCATTTTGAGTAATTTGCCGATTGGTTTCAGAACGGCTTGCATTGAAATTAACTCTTTTTTGCCAAATATTCATTGTGAAACAAAAGTGATTTTCTCGGAGAGTTAAGCATTTTGAGTAATTTGCCGATTGGTTACAGAACGGATTGCATTGAAATTTATTATTTATTGCCAGACATTCATTGTGGGAAAAAAGTGATTTTCTCGGCGAGTTAAGCATTTTGAGTAATTTGCCGATTGGTTTCAGAACGGCTTGCATCAAAATCAACTATTTTTTGCCAGACATTCATTGTGGAACAAAAGTGATTTTCTCGGCAAGTTAAGCATTTTGAGTAATTTGACGAATGGTTTCAGAACGGCTTGCATCAAAATTAACTATTTTTTGCCAGTCATTCATTGTGGAAAGAAAGTGATTTTCTAGGCGAGTGAAGCATTTTGAGTAATTTGCCGATTTGTTTCAGAACGGCTTGCATTACAATTAACTATTTTTTGCCAGACATTCATTGTGGGAAAAAAGTGAATTTCTCAGCGCGTTAAGCATTTTGAGTAATTTGCCGATTGGTTTCAGAACAGCTTGCATCAAAATTAACTATTTTTTGCCAGTCATTCATTGTGGAAAGAAAGTGATTTTCTTGGCGAGTTAAGCATTTTGAGTAATTTGCCGATTTGTTTCAGAACGGCTTGCATCAACATTAACTATTTTTTGCCAGTCATTCATTGTGGAAAGGAAGTGATTTTCTTGGCGAGTTAAGCATTTTGAGTAATTTGCCGATTGGTTTCAGAACGGCTTGCATCACAATTTACTATTTTTTGCCAGACATTCATTGTGTGAAAAAAGTGATTTTCTCGGCGAGGTAAGCATTTTGAGTAATTTGCCGATTTGTTTCAGAACGGCTTGCATCACAATTAACTATT